>NC_025998.2:76629342-76768036 GCF_000442705.2 Elaeis guineensis
GATCAGGGGAACTGAAGAGAGAGCTGAAGAGAGAGCAGAGGAAAGAGCTGAGGATACAGCAGGAGACAGAACTGAAGTCAGAGCTGAAGAAGAAGAAGGTCCATCATCTCCTGTTCATGACTTCAGGGCAGCTTCACCAGATATACAGTTCTTTCCGGATCCAGAGGCTGGCCCTTCTGAGTTTACCAGGATACCCACACCTGTGCATCAGCCAGAGAGCAGAGCACCTCTGTCAGAGTTCACACTGTCTGATGATCAGATTGAGCGGATTCACAGCGTGTGGCTTCATTATTGTCGAGTCAGATGAGCAGTACTTCGCTTGCACCAGGGGCTACTTCTACTGATCAGACTTTGACTCCCCACATCTCCACAGTATATCAGATGATGGCAGATCAGTCCATGAGGATTCAGCAGCTTGAGGACACTGTACTGAGACTGACTGGCAAGTTCTCGAGTTACAGGGGCAGGTCTTCGATTTGCACACCCTCAGCCTCAGGAGTCTACGATTGAGGTCACTGATCTCACTGCAGAGGCCGGCAGACTCAGAGGAGCTCTTGAGGGCGGTTATGAGTTACTGAGGAAGGAGATCAGAGGATCAAGTGAGCAAGCTACTACTCAGTTCACTGCACTTCTCCAGGCTGTCTCTAGGGCACTGACTGTACTTGACTCCATCAGACTTACCCTTTCAGTTCAGTCCCTAGCTTCTCAGCGTTCTCAGCCACCCAGTTCCTCCCGTTCGCCTGCTCGTGCCAGTTCTTCCTCTCGTGCCAGAGGCAGACGGGGTCGAGGATGCATCTCAGATCCAGATCCATCTGCTCCTTATCACATTTCTGATGATTCTGATCATTGATCATTTCTAGATCCTAGGTCTTAGTGTTTAGTCCTCTCTAGGATCTGTATTTTTGGGGCCATGTATTGACATGAGCTAGTTGACTTTGTATGATACTTTTTATGTTACAATCTATGTACTGAAACAATTATGGCTTTACCTTTGGAATGATGATTATCTTACTTTGGTTATATATTCTCTTTTGTGAAATATTGTCTTCTCTTTATGGTATTATCATTTTATGATTGCTGTTAATAGTTGCTTCATTAAGGGGGAAGCAAACCCTACAAGAGGAGAAATTAAAGAATGCTTCAGAAAAAGGACTTAACCTTGTTTGATGATGTCAAAAAGGGGAGAAATTAAACACAAAGAAATCCATCAAAAGCAAACACTACAAATTATGAGAAATTAATACATTGACAATTTTAAGTACAAATGCTAAATATACTGCAAATAAGTACCTTTTAAAATTACTCATACTCTGATTTGCTGTAAACCATTGAATATGCTTTGATAGGCTTTCAAATTCTAAACCCACTCTGATATATTGAATACATTGCTCTAATACTTTGACAATTTTTTTTTACTACTCCGATACATTACTCAATTTTACTCTGATACATTGAAAAACTGTTTTTATTACTCTGATACTTTGCAAAATTTTTCTCTGATACTTTGTAAAATTGTTTTCCCTACACTAATACATTGCAGGATTTTCATTTCTCTTGCTCTGATACATCTTAAACTTAAATAATCTAATACTCTTTCCAAATCAACTATTAAATATGCTTTGGCACACATGACTAGTTTTGAGAATTGAGAAAATTTTTTTTTTCTTGCTCTGATAATAAAATCAAATTTTCTGCTCTAACACCAAAACAATAATCCAATGAGCATATCTTCCAATCTTTAAGCAAATGGACAAACCATTTATGCATACAACCATTTGTATCACATGCCAAAAGAATCATACTCTTTTCAAGCATATGCACCTAAAATACAATCTGTTGAAATTCATGATTCAGAAAAATGCTTTTGTTCAAATGTTTTGTCATCATCAAAAAGGGGGAGATTGTTGCTCCTAGATTGATTTTGATGACTACAAAACAGTTTGAAGGGATACAAATATTTTTTATTTGAAAAAGACCTTATGCTCTACAGGGGTAAAATCATAATTTCATCAAAACTCTGATTTGATAGCATCATCGTGTAGAACAAATGATATGTAATCTATTGGTGAAAGTTTCATGGTTTTTGGACTTATATTTTTAGAGTTATGAAGGTTTGAAGTTCATGAGTCGACTCATGAGTCAACTCATGAAACTATGAGCTGATTGGCACGCAAAGATTAGCCATGGCACGCTGATTTTCTGGCTTGGCACGACCTGTGAGTCGACTCATGAGTCGACCCACAAGGCATGAGTCGACTCATGAGTCGACTTCTGCTGTTTTGGGCCAAGAAAATCCAGAAACCAAATCTCTGGACTTTGCAACAGAGGTCGACTCATGAGTCGACCCCTGAGGCATGAGTCGACTCATGAGTCGACTCATATGACGGGATTTGCCTGTAACGACTAGTTTTTGGCCAGATTTGGTTGCTTTTTAATGCTGCTTTTTGTGCTCTAACGGCTCTTTTTCTGCCTAGTTTATTTTCCCTTGTCTCTTAAGGCTATAAAAGGTTTCAAAAGGTGGAAAACAAAAAACAGAGAGATCCAAATATCCAAGAGGCATTCAAGTGATTTGAAAAGAGAAAATCAAGAGCATTCAAGAGGGCATTCAAGTGCATTCAAGAGAAGATTTTTCAAGCCAACTACTCAACATCATACAAGAGCTCATTTAAAAGCCTTCAAGAAGCCATCAATCAAGCTCACCAACTCCTCAAGCATTTACTTCATCTCTCATCCACTTTGAGGAAATCCAAGAGGGGCTTCTTCATTTGAGTAAAGCGTATTTATTGTTATATTCGCTCACTTAAGGAGCTATTCTTGTACTTATTTGTGCTCTAAACTGATTTTATCTTGTGAGTAATTATTTTTGTTTTGGAGGGTTTCCAAAACAAGGAAAGGTTGATCCGAACCTGAAATCGGAGTGTATTGGGTCGGCTTGTACTCGAGAAACAAGTGGACTAGCTTGGGATAGCTAGTGTCGGAGTTTCCGATGGTTGTATTCATGTTGAATACAAAGTATAGTGGATTGGAATTCCCAAGTAGGAGCTTGGAGAGTGGATGTAGGTGCAAGGTTGGCACCGAACCACTATAAATCATTGTGTTTGTGGCATGCTTTATTGTTTCTCTTTAATTCTCCACTATATCCTTGCATTCTTGTTTTAAGTAATTAATCTCAAACTAAAGTCTCTCTCCTCATTCATCAAGCTTTTGATATATAATTTTTACAAGTAATTAGTTAAGCCTAAAATTTTTAAAACCCAATTCACCCCCCCTCTTGGGTTGCATAGCTGGGCAACATCAACCTGATCCATATCAGCCCCTCTCAATGTCCCATGTTTAAATAGGTGAGGAGTTTAAGTTTAGGTCGGAGATAAGGGTTTAAGATTAGAGTCCAAACATCTTTGGACTCCTTATTTGTGCCGCCCACCCTTCATATTTTTTTCTCCTAGATATCTCATGGGAATAAGAAGTTTTAAGTGGTTTCTTATATGCACAAGAGGAGTGGGGCATGGCATATTTTATGGCATCCAAAAATGAGTAGGCATGGGGCTTCTTATGCGCATGGAGAGGGAGAGTTTCAATCTCGTGGGACCCATCTTTTAGCTGGCTGATTTAAACTAATTTAAATTTTAACCAATTTTAATCATATTAGAAATTGATTAAACTCAAATAGATAAAAATTCAAATCTGATTTGAAGCCCAAACTATTTAGATTAGATATCACCTAATTAGAGAAGGAGTTCTAGTCCTTTTGGACTCTCTCTTGGTGCTTAAGTCAAACTCAATTTAATCCTAATCCAATTAGGATTTGGTACACCCATGAAAATAAAAATTTTTAGTCCAAATAAAAATTCAAACACTCTTGTTTAGATCTTAGTCTAATAAAGAATTAAGTCAAATCAAAATCCTAATTCAATAAAGAATCATTCTCCCATATGATTTGGTTATCTCATAACCCAATTAAGCTTGATCAAATCAAACCCATATCAAGTCAAATTAAATCTAATTTAATTAGACTTGATGCAAGCTCTACAACTCAATCAAATTGAGCCAATTAACAATCTCATTGCTAATTAATCCTCTTGTAACTCACTAACTCTTTAGCGAGTTACTTGATTGCAACTTCTGTATTAGATTAATTATCAATCAAATTGATAATTAAATCCTGTCACGATTCATAATCATAATTCAACCATCTGATCAGTTAAAAGCTTCTTTGTGTATGACCTCATAAGTTTTATTATGTCTGATAGTGAGATATATTATGATCTCTATCACAGTATCATTGAAACTCTTTTCAATGGGTTGGAACTATTCCAACTCTACCCATCAAAGATCATCGATCATTAAGATGATGCTCGTGGATCTCATAATCCATCAGTAACACCTAACAGTATGTAGTGGTAACTCAGTAGAATAAAAGGTGATGAACCTTTAGGTACAATTAACATATGATACAGTCCCTCTATTGTGAGTTCTGATTAGATGGTAGGTCATGGATGAATCGTCAAACCTCATCATCGGTCATATGATAGATTCAATCAGCTCAAGTCCATATGTGATTCTTATGAAAATTTTTTTTCATCAATCACAGTGCTATGGCTATAGACTTAAAGACTCAAATTCTTAAATCTCGTTGGACTACTCTCTTCTGCTGAGTCGATAGATCCCATCTAGGTGTACACCCTAGTCCTACAGTGGATCAACTATTACTAACATCCACTACAAAGATTCATTGAGATCCATATTTATGTATCAGTCAAACTTCAGTAACCTCACTGTGAGTAGCTATAGCAGTGTAGGTTAAAAGATTAGTCATACAGCTGCAGCATCGAGAAATTCACTAACAAGTGAGCAGACATTCATATGACTTCTCATGTTGGTCACGCTTAGTGCTAGTTGTTCTCTAACAACTACCTACACTCTCACTCTAGTGTCACTACACTACAAACTCGAGACTCATCTGTCCGAAGGAAGCGATCAATGTACTGGTCTATCTGGATCAATCACCATCTCCATGATGATCCTATAATCAGAAGCAATTTAAGAATTAACCATCAATGATACATGTCTCAAATTCTCAACTCTTTGAGAATATATGTCATCATCTTGTTAATCTCTTAGATGATTCATGGACACAAAATATGAATGGTAATATAAATACCCATTAAGTATAAAATTATTTCCTAAAAATATAATATGCGTCAGCTAAGATTTGCTTCTAGGGCATACGTCCAACAATCTTCCACTTACACTAAAACCAATCTGTCATATATCAAGCCCTATCCAACAATCTCCCACTTGCACTAAAGCCAATCTACCATGTACCAAGTTCCATCTTCATAAGATAGGCTTTAGTCTTAGGTTAGCTAAGTGACTTACCAGTGGGTCATCCACATCTCATGTAGAGTTTGCTCTCTGCACCTCAGTGTATTTCTACTTGAGGTAGTCGCGTATTCTGCTGCTCTATGTGCTTGGATATTTGGTGAGACCTAGGCTCCTTAGCAAGGGCAATGGTGCCATTGTCTTTGTAGTATAATGTCATGGCATTTGATGGCATGACATCCAATTCTACAATTATCATTAGAACCAAAATGTATCCTACACATCTATAGTGTGCTCAGTTTCCATCGATCAATTGCTTGAAATCTTTCCAAGATACCGACACAGGAACACACCTATGATGTAGACATTCTACCATCAAATCAGATATAAAATCTAAATTGATATATCTTTCCACACTTAGTTTTGATCTTTCTCCAAAATAAGAACAAATCTTTAGTTCTTTTTAAAAGCTTAAGGATGTTTTCACAGCAATCCAGTGCTCTCAGCTTAGATACAACTGATATCTACTCATGACATTCACAGTATTAGCTATATCAATTCAAATACATTACATGGCATACATCTATATCCGAGAGAATAGCAGACCCCTCTTCGAGATTTCTATGCTAAACCCTTTCGGCATCTACTTTCTGTACTTTATCTGTAAAAATACAAGCAGCTAATTACATCTATCTCTATAGATCTTTATATTCTTAGAATATAGGATGCTTGCTTTATGTCTTTCATGGAGAAATCTATATACAACCATATCTTAACTGATGTCAGTATTGGACACTCCTACTGACCCTTACATAATTTTTTATTTTTGATCAAACAATTTGATCATATCATCGAAATGAATGTTTCAACTTCAAGATTATTATAGTGTTTGTGATCTCATATCATGAGAAGTGAAATCCATAAGCTACTCCATATAGAAATCTTCAAAAGATATCTAGTCAGGAAAGCTATTTCACATTTCTTTCTTAGAGTCAATTTCTAACATCGCCTCATTGTAGATTTTGGGATTATCTTTATATTCTCTATCTCTCATGACAAATGACTTTCTCAATATCCTCTGTTAAGCATACCCAAATATCTTTTGAGAGGATGGGAGATACTACTATATGTACAAGGTGGAGGAGGAATATATGTATACTGGCTCATCATGAATAGGTTCTTTAGGTCCTATGGCTCATTGCTCTTCAAAGACACTCTATTCAAGCTTAACTTTTCTTCCACTGCTTCATCTTGGTTAAATAATTTTTCAAGAGGATAGCATATTGGGTCACAATTACATTGTAATCCTTTCAGAAAGTAGTATCTCAAATTCTTTTAGGATGAGCTTTATATGTTAGATGTGTGCCCTAGATGCCAGATTGGCTGACACATTCCTGTACAGAACTAAGGGCAAATTTATAATTTTGACTATAAATGAATAAAAAGGTTATTCTTCTATCACATTGTGTACATTGTATCTGTGATACATCCTTTGAGTTAGTAAGAATGTAAATTCATATTTTCAAGAGTTAAAAATTTAAGGCATGAATTTACATAACTAACTCATAAACTGCTCCTGACCATAGGATCATCACGAGGATGGTGATCGATCCGGAAGGTTGGTGTACGATCGCTTTCTTAGGATAGATGAGTCTTGAGTCTACAGTGTGGAGACACCGAAGTGAGAGTACAAGTATTCATTGAGAACGAGAGTACTGAGCGTGACCACCTCGAGCAGTCATAAGGAAGTCTATCTTCTAGTCGATGACTAGCTCGATGCTGCAGTTATGTGTCTAGTTCTTTGACCTGAGGTACATCGATGGTTTATCTTGAGTGTGTTATAGTTTGACTACACCATAACTCAATCTCCTAGCCATTCGAAACCCTGAGGTATATGTTGGCTGTAGCATATCCATTGTAGGAACCAGATCGTACCAAGATGGGATCTATCAATCTCGGTAGATGAGAGGAGTAGTCCTATGATGATCGAAAGATCGAGTCCTTAAGCCCATGGCCATGGCAGAGTGAAATAATGAAAAAAAATTTTCCATTGGGTTTCACATCAGACTCGGATCGATCGATTGATTCATATGACTGATGTTGGGTTTGATGAGTTCACCTTAATCCTAATTCAGTCGGGACTCATGATAGAGGAACTCAATCACACAGGTAGCTGCACCAAGAGGTTCATCTTCAGTTTTGATGGGTTGCCACCATATACTGCTAGGCGTCACTGATGGATTTTGGGAGCAATTAGAATAATTTTGATGATCGATCATTCTAATTGTTTGAATCAGAAGAGTTCTGATCCATCGAAAGGAGTTTCGATGATGTCGATGATGAGATCACATGTCTCATGACCATACAAAATTAAACCAAACTAGGTCACACAAACAAGGGTTAGGGTCTGGATGTCATCAATTGGTCACACAGAAAAGGCTTGTCTTAATTCATGAGATAAATTTAAGACAACACCTGCTAATTTCTAGCACCTGCCAATTTTATTTTAGGACATATATCAAAAGTTGACATATGAGTCTTAAACTGAAGAGGATTCATTGGAGGATTTTTGTGGAGTGTCCACATATTCAAACCACTTCAAATTGGGTGCCATAATCAGATTATGGCATGACCCCAATTGGATTTAAGTGGGCGCCCCAAATGGATAAGAACCAAAGAGTCCTGATAAACTTGGACTCTTTGGCGCCACCTTATTTGAGCTTATCCATTGTTGGTGCCAACTTAAGAGAGAGGGTGGGGGTTCTTATTTGATGTGATCAGATGATATCACTCCACCAATCAATTTTTTTTCAAAATTTATTGAAATTTTTTGATTGGTTGAATGATGTGGCACTGCGCAGCATACAAGGTCTATATAAACCCTGCTGCACCTAGGGTTTCATGATAGAACTTGTTTTATGAAAAAAACCTATTAGCTGCCACCCCCTCTCCTCTTCTCCACATCTTCTCTACTCTACTTTCTCCCCTCTTCACTTCCAAGAAGTTGGACATTCATCTGGCAAAGGTACAAGGCGTGGTGACGCCTGGAACAGAAGGCTGCAGGACATCTTCGACAGGCTGTTGCTCCAAATTCAGAAGGAGTTCTGAGGTACTTCCAAATCAGATATTGATCTAATTTTTGGAGAATAGAATCATGAGGATAAGAAATTTTAGATCCTACCTGAGTAGATATTGGTAGAGGCCAGGCGCTTGCATGGCTACATCAGAACCTCAGGCAGTGCTGCGATCATCTACAGGGTAATTAGGTTACCCTTGAGGTATGTCTATATTTCTCATACATTTAGATTTAATTTTAGATTTTAAATATCAGATAATAAAATTAGATCTAATATATATTAGATCTAAAATAGCGTAGGATAAAAAATTTTAATTTATTCTATCCCAGATTTGATGAAATCTGAAAGATCCTACACAGGAAAAAGATGGTTTTTCCTTCAAGTGGTATCAGAGCCAGGTTGTTGGCTCTATTTCAGATCTATTTTAGATCTAATTTTAATTTTAATTTATTTGATATTAAATGATTTCAGATGTCATATCAGATATGATAGGATCTAAAATTAAAATATTTAAAATTAAATCTAAGAAGATCTAACATGCATGAGATGCATAACTAGACTAGGATTAATTGAATCCATGAATAGTCTTAAGTTTTATATTTTAATGAGATTAAAATATGAATTAAATATAATTTATTTTCTAATTTTTTTGATATTATAATTGTTATAATCAGATCAAAAAATAGAAAATAAAATTTTAATTATTTCATAAAATTGATCTGTTGCATGCCTAGACTAGTTGTAGAATTGTTCTAGTAACTTGCCTAGAATAGTTTTTATTTTGAATAGTTCAATTTAAATTCTATTTTTTAGATATTACATATGATGTATCAGATCTGAAAGTATGTTAATTAGATTGATTTTTGATACATGAGATGTATGCAAAGCATGTATTAGTTAGATCTTAAACTGTATATATGATATGTTAATTTAGATCTAACTAGTTTTGTAGTTAAATTTATATTTCTGATTAAGGTATTCCTCATGGCCGTCCGGTTATAAGAACAAAGTAGGATTTTAAGACCCTCTCTTCTCATTCAATGGGGTGTTCATATGACGTGTAGAGATGCCGCGCATTCATCCTTAATCAAAAATCAAAACTTACTTTTCTGCAAAACCCTAGATCCTGAAACCCTAGGATTTATTTTACATGCTTTGTTTATGAACCCAAACTTAATTAATGTATTGAGCTTATGAAATAAAGTTAGGTCTAAAATTGAGAATTTTAGATCTAAGATATTTTCATAAGATTGGGTTCGGGCTTGGATAGCTCAATTAGGTCTAGCGGTTGATCAAACTGAATCAAGAGTTGGTTAGATGGGATCATGAAAGCTAATAATTGACCAGCCTAATAGGATTAAGTCTGGGTCAAGGTCGAATCACATTTAGATGTGACTCGATCAAGTTAAGACCTAATTTGGCTCAGTGGTTAGAGCCTGGATTGTAGACTAACTCAATTAGTTCTGGTTCGACAATTTGGTATCTAAGGTAAGTTGGGCAGATGTGACCGACTGATTTTTAATTGGGAGCTACTCGACTCGAATGCATTCTTATCAAGTTAATGGCATATCCCTCCCATCGGTCTCACTTACCTTGCCATATGTGTCGACCTAGTTCTAATTTGAGGTGGCTAACAATTCGAGCTGATCCATGCCACTAGGTAGTCATAATTGTTATGACTATGTCAAGTCAAGTTTAAAAAGACCTAAATCAAATCTCCCTAAGAAAATATTAAGTCTAGATCTTCCACCATTGTGGATGTGCGGGCGCTTCCCGGGGTTGATTGTTCTCGGCTGGTTATAGTGGCTCAGTTGCATCGAAAAGATGCAACCATGTCCATTAGGCATTGGATGCTATGGATTAGAGGATGGGTTGGGCTCAATATTTCAGATACGGTGAGGGACCCAATCAGGAATCTAGTTCGTGCAAATGGTGGGTTTGGCTTAATTAAGGATTGGAGCAATATCCCGAATACGGTGAGCTTCATGAATTAGAGACCAAGTTTTGGATGCACCATGATTAGAGAATCATTGGACAAGAGTTGTCCACTCATCGGTTGATCCATCACCAATAACTGTTAGGTGAGGTGATGAGCCAGTCGGTGAGACTACACCACCCACTAGAAATCACTAATCACGAAGATTTTCACATCTCTACCAAGGGAGTGTAGGGATCTGAGAAAATAGTGGGAGCCTAATTTGTTTAAAAATAAAAATCCTAAATAAATTGATTGAGTCTGATTACAAAATCTAACTAGAAACTTTTGACTCTCTGCAGGAAACATGTCTGCCTCAGAACCCCTGACCAAAATTCTAGACACTCATAGACTGACTGGATCAAATTTTAAGGACTGGTTGAGGAACTACAGAATTATTCTGAATTTCGAAAAATTGACTCATGTCTTGGATCAGGACCCACCTGCCATGCCAGCACGTCCGACTGCTGAATAGAGAGTGTCTCTGGAAAAGTGGACGGATGATGATAACAAAGCCAGGTACTACATGTTGGGTGCAATGTCTGATGATTTGCAGTGCCAACATAAAAATATTTTGACTACCTACCAAATGTTGGCTCACCTACAAGAGTTGTTTGGTGAACAGAGTCGCGCGGCCAAGTATCAAGTCTGTCAAAGACTTTTTAAGGCCAAGATGCGTGATGGGCAGTCAGTCCAAGATCATTGTTTGACAATGATCAAAGATTTTGAGGAGCTTGAGAAGCTTGGTATCATCTTAGACAAGGATTTTCAGATTGATGTGATCCTTCAGTCCTTATCCAATGCATATGGTCAGTTCATCATGAACTTCCATATGCATAAGATGCAATGTACCTTGGCCGAGTTAATGAATATGCTGGTTACGGCTGAGCTTTCAATGAAAGGTTCAAAAGGCTCAGTTCTTACGTGGAGTGAACTTCTTCCAAGAGAAAGTCTTTTGGAAAGAAAAAGAAGTCTGTGAAGAAGCAGAAGGTGGATGGCAAGAACAAGAAGACAGGATCGAAGAAGAAGGCTTCTGAAAAGGGAAAGTGTTTCCACTGTCAGTCAGAAGGCCATTGGAAGTGGAACTGTCCTCAGTACCTGGCCACCCTGAAGAACAAGAATGATGGTCCTTCTGGAGGTATGCTCATTATCGAATCTAATCTTACGGTTTCTTCTGCATCCAGTTGGGTGCTTGACTCTGGTCTAGTGCTCATTTGTGCACTTCTATGCAGGGTCTTAAGGAGAGCAGGAGGCTGAGAGATGAGGAGATGATCCTACATGTCGGGAATGGAGCAAGAGTTGTTTCTGTAGCTATAGGAACCTACCCTCTGCGATTACCGTTAGGATTAGATTTAGTTTTAAGAGACTGTTATTATGTGCCTGCAGCAAGTAAGAATTTGATTTCTATTTCATGTTTAGCACAAGAAGGCTATGTGATTAGCTTTCATAAGGACCATTGTAACATATTTTATGAAAATAATAAAGTTGCAAATGGTTTTGTTATTAATGGTCTCTATCAGTTACATGTTGATGTATCTATTTTTAATATTGAGCAAAATGTGAATGCCATAGGAATTAAAAGGCCTAGAGATAGTTTAAATGATAAGTATCTATGACACCTAAGGCTAGGTCATATAGCGGAAGACAGGGTTAACAAATTGGAGAAATCCGGGTCACTGAGTCCGTTGACTTTCAAGTCATATCCAATTTGTGAATCATGCTTTCAAGGCAAAATGACCAAGCTCCCTTTTGTGGGACATAGGGAAAGGGCCATAGATCTACTTGCCCTAGTACATACGGATGTGTGCGACCCATTTGATGTGCCGGCTAGAGGCAACTTTGTCTACTTCATTACCTTTATCGATGATATGTCTAGGTACGGGTATGTGTTTCTTATGAAACACAAGTCTGAAGCTTTTGAAAGGTTCAAAGAATTCAGACATGAGGTAGAAAAACAACAGAAAAGCCCATTAAGGTTCTTCGATCAGACCGAGGAGGTGAATACCTTAGTCGGAAATTCCTAGACCATCTTAAGTACAATGGTATAATCTCTCAATGGACTCCACCAGGAACATCTCAACTCAACGGAGTTTCAGAACGGAGAAATCGGCCCCTATTAGATATGGTCCATTTCATGATGAGCTTCACAGACCTCCCAAAATTTCTTTAGGGACATTGTCTCATGACAGCAATTTATGTATTGAATAGAGTTTCCTCTAAAACTGTTCCTACCACACCATATGACATGGTAAGAAGCCAAGTCTGAATCATCTCAGAATTTGGGGTTGTCCGGCTCATGTCAAGAGACAGCAGACGAACAAGTTAGAGTTTAGATCTTTTAGAGCTTGGTTCATAGGATATCCTAAAGAGTCGTTAGGCTATTATTTTTATATTTCGAAAGACCACAATGTGATTGTGAGTTGAAATGCTATTTTTCTTGAAAAATAGTTTATTCAAGATGGTGGCATCGAAAGAATAATTAAGCTCAAGGAGAATGTCTCCCAAGAGCAACGAGCTAAAGAACCTGAGGAACCTAATCAATCAGAACCAGTCCTAACACAACCTCTTCCACCTCGTAGATCGACTAGGGTTTTCCATCCTCCTGAAAGGTACTTAGGTACCATACAAGAGGATGTAGAGAAAATGTTCCTCACAAAAAATGAAGTTCATGGTGATGATCCCAAGACCTATGATGAGGCAATATCAGATATCGACTCCAAGAAATGGTTAGAGGCAATGAGATTAGAAATTGACTCAATGCACTCAAACCAAGTCTGGACCTTGGTAGATCCACCTAAAGGTATTGTACCTATTGGGTGTAAATGAATCTTCAAGAGAAAGATAGGGGCAGATGGGAATGTGGAGACATTCAAGGCTAGGCTCGTAGCGAAAGGTTATACTCAGCGCGAAGGCATTGACTATCAGGATACCTTCTCGCCCGTAGCCATGCTAAAATCCATCTGCACATTGCTTGCTGTTACAGCCTATTTTGATTATGAAATATGACAGATGGACGTGAAAATGGCATTCTTAAATGGATATCTTGAGGAAAATATCTATATGAAACAGCCACTTGATTTCACATCCAGTGATGATGATCACAAGGTCTGCAAACTGCAAAGGTCCATTTATGTGAAGGGAAAACTGCCTTTTTCCTGTGTAGGATCTTTCAGATTTCATCAAATTTGAGATGGAATAAATTAAAAATTTTTATTCTATACTATTTCAGATCCAATATCTATTAGATCTAATTTTATTATCTGATATTTAAAATCTAAAATTAAATCTAAAAGTATGAGAAATATAGACATACTTTAAGGGTAATCTAATTACCCTGTAGATGATCGCCGCACTGCCTGAGGTTCTGATGTAGCCACGCAAGCGCCTGGCCTCTACCAGTATCTACTTAGATAGGATCTAGAATGTGTTCTCCTCATGATTCTATGATCCAAAAATTAGATCAATATCTAATTTGGAAGTACTTCAGAACTCCTTCTGAAGTTGGAGCAGCAGCTTGTCGAAGATGTCCTGCAGCCTTCTGTTCCAGGCGTCACCACTCCTTGTACCTTTGCCAGATGAACGTCCACCTTCTTGGATGTGAAGAGGGGAGAAAAGAGAGTAGGGAGGATATGGAGAACAGGGGAGGGGGTGGCAGCTAATGGTTTTTTTGCATAAAATAAGTTCTCACACGAAACCCTAGGTGTAGCAGGATTTATATAGACCCTGTATACTGCATAGTGCCACATCATTCGACCAATCAAAAAATTCCAATAAATTTTGAGAAAATTCTGATTGGTGGAGTGATGTCATTTGATCACATCAGATAAGAATCCTTATGCTCTCTCCTATGTTGGTGCCAACATTGGATAAGCACAAATAAGGTGGCACCAAAGAGTCCAAGTTTATCAGGACTCTTTGGTTCTTATCCATTTGGGGCACCCACTTAAAACCAATTGAGCTCACACAATAATCTGATTATGGCACCCAATTTGAAGTGGTTTAGTCATATGGACACTCCACAAAAATCCTCCAATGAATCCTCTTCAGTTTAAAACCCATATGTCAACTTTTGATAGATATCCTAAAATAAAATTGGCAGGTGCTAGAAATTAGCAGGTGTTGTCTTAAATTCATCTCATGAATTAAGACAAAACTTTTTTGAGCTAGACAAGCTTCAATTAGACTGAGAGAAACCTTTCCAAGGTTCTCTGGATGAGTCAGATCATATTTGGCTCAGTAGAGACAGAAAAGATTACACGAGGAGAAAGTTAGGCTCAATCGAGTGCTAGCACGATTTTCTTGAACCTAATTGGATCTTATCCAAATCAATTGGGATAGCCCAATTGATGACATCCAGACCCTAACCCTTGTTTGCATGACCCAGTTAGGTTCAATTTTGTATGGTAATGAGATATGTCGTGATCTTATCATCGACATCATCGAAACTTCTTTCGATAGACCAGAACTCTTCTGATTCAGACAATTAGAATGATCGATCATCAAAATCATTCTAATTGCTCCCAAAATCCATCAGTGACATCTAGCAGTATATGGTGGCAACCCATCAGAACTGAAGATAAATCTCTTGGTGCAGCTACCTATGTGATTGAGTTCCTCTATCATGAGTCCCGACTGAATTAGGGTTAAGGTGAACTCGTCAAACCCAACATCAGTCATATGAATCAATCGATCGATCTGAGTCCGATGTGAAACCCAATGAAAAACTTTTTTCCATTATTTCACTCTGCCATGGTCATGGGCTTAAGGACTTGATCTTTCGATCATCATAGGACTACTCCTCTCATCTACCAAGGTTGATAGATCCCATTTTGGTGTGATCTGGTTCCTACAATAGATATGCTACAGCCAACATACACCTTAGGGTTCTGAATGGCTAGAAGATCGAGTTATGGTGTAGTAAAACTATAACACACTCAAGGTGAACCGTCGATGCACCTCAGGTCAAAGAACTAGACACACAACTGCGGCATCGAGCTAGTCATCAACGAGAAGGTAGACTTCCTTATGACTGCAAGAGTACTCTCGTTCAAGAACTAGACACACAACTGTGGCATCAAGCTAGTCACCTCAGGTCACACTCAGTACTCTCATTCTCAACGAATATCTGTACTCTCACTCTGGTGTCTCCACACCATAGACTTAAGACTCATCTATCCTAAGGAAGCGATCGTACACCAACCTTCCGAATCGATCACCATCCTCATGATGATCCTATGGTCAGGAGCAGTTTATGAGTTAGTTATGTAAATTCATGCCTTAAATTTTCAACTCTTGAAAATATGAATTTACATTCCCACTAACTCAAAGGATGTATCACAGACACAATGTACACAATGTGATAGAAGAATAACCCTTTTATTCATTTATAGTCAAAATTATAATTTTGCCCTTAGATTTGTACAGAAATGTATCAGCCGATCTGGCATCTAGGGCACACATCTAACAAACTCCCACTTGACCTAATGCCAATTGGCTACATATCTAAGTCCCATCTTCTCAAGGTGGGCTTTGATCTTCTATTGGTCCAATGGCTTAGTCAGCGGGTCTGCCACATTATCTATGGAGTCGACTCTGTTGACCTCGACATAACTTTTTTCGAGGTAATCACGGATCAAATGGAATCGCCGCTCGATGTGCTTGGACTTCTGGTGAGACCTTGGCTCCTTAGCTAAGGCTATGGCGCCATTATTATCGCAGTAAAGAGGTATGGCATCCGATGACATCACTTCAAGCTTTGCAGTAAATTTTTTGTACTAGAATACCTCCTTCGCAGCTTCCGATGCGGTAATATACTCTGCCTCCATGGTGGAATATGCAATTACTATTTGTTTGAAACTCTTCTAGCTAACTGCACCACCATTGCAAATGAACAGACTCTCAGATATCGACTTTCGATCATCTATATCAGACATAAATTCTGAGTCTGTAAATCCCTGAATCTGGAGTTCTCCATTCCCAAAGATTAGAATGAAGCAAAATTCAGTGCAGGGGTAAAATGGTAATTTTAAAGCTTTTTCAAAATTATGATTTTATAGTGAAAAGATATTAATTAATCTAATTAATTAATATAAATTTATCCTACACTAGGATCTAAATATGATATATAGCATGCATGTATTTAAATTTGAAATTCGAATTTGAACAATAAATACTTTACTGTAATATGTTCAGAACACAATACCTTTGTGCGGGTAGTAGATCACCGCAATATGATCATCGTTGAAAGAGTCTGATCATTACGATGTAGCCACACAGCATGTCTGGCCTCGGTGGATCATCCACATGAAGTTCCCGATCTGATCGACTCCTCACGAGTGCTAGCTCATTGTAGAGCCCTTTCGACGGTCGATGCTGATCGAACTCCTTCGATCGATGTCTGTCGATTCTTCAGATGCTCTGGATCATCAACAGATGTACTTGAGAGGATGATGAAGATCTATCTAAAATTTGGTGGGCTCATGACACTCATAGCTCACCTTCTCACTTCTCTAACCCCAGGCTGAAACCCTGGGGAACTCACTGAAACCCTGTGCACCTTTTTTTTTTCGGAAGGATATGGACCTTCACCTCATGCACAAGGATTCCTCACACCTAGATTTTCTCTTCAAAATTTTTCAATTACCCACGCCCAACTCTTCTCTTCCTTTTAAAACAACAACAAACATCTCATCCACGTGAGAGGATAAAGATGAGTAATTGCACGTTTGAATTCAAATCAAATTTTGAATTCAAATGGAAATCAATTTATCCCTATCTACTAAGGGCATGAGAAGAGGAGGGCATGGATTAATTTGTGCATGAGTGATTTCATGAGAAATATTTTCTCATGTAATAAATGGGGCATTAAAAGAGGATAAGGTCAAGGCGCTAAGATTGGTTGCCCATTCAAATTCAAACTTTGTTTTGAATTTGAATGGCCAACCAATCATCCTTATCCACTCATTTGGTGCATTAAAGTAGGGCGTGAGGAGGGCTTTGTGTAAGAAAAAATTCATGAGAACTTCCTTCTCGTGAATTCAAATGGGCGCAGTGGAAGTGAGGTGCCACAGGGAGAATGGGTCAAGGTGGTTTCATTATTTAAACCAACCTAATTGAACCAAATAAGTTAGGCCCAATTAGACTAATTTAAATCTAACTAAATTAGACTTAATTAGGCTCAATAAAATCCTAATCAAATCAGGAATTGATTAAGCCCAACCCCTGATCATATCAGGGACCAAACCATCTTGACGATTAGGTCAACTCTTAACCTAATCGGGTCAAACCCAACTGAATCTAATTCAATTGGACTTGATCCAAAAATAATTACTCTATCAAATTGAGTTAATTAGTGATCAAATCACTAATTAAATATCTCATAAATATTGAGTCCAAATCCAATGGGTAATCGGGCATCAGAATTCATCGATATGTAACCCTGATCGAAGAGTCCTAAATCAGTGGGACTCTTGACCCCGCTATCCAAAATATGTGGAATTCATGATCAGAGAATCTTGATTCTTGATCACAGAATCCCAGACATGAAGGACTCTTCACCAGCTATCAAATCAGATAGGAACCTCTAATGTGTGTGACCCCGCAGGTTCGAACCTAAGCCGGTAGCACAAGAACCAATTCTTGTACTAATCGAAGTAACCATCTAGCAATGGTACCCGATATCTGGATAGGTCGAATAGTCGCAATCACAATACTCAGAACCTACGTGAATATGGTTACTGTATAATTCATCCTTTTGACCCCTGTGTTTAAGATGACTCAGGGTTAAACTGTCAACCCTGATCAGATCATCCGAATCATGCTCAACTCAAATAGTCCTGTGACTCCTCACTAGGACTACCTTGGCCAAGGTTTTGCTAAATTGAAACACGACTGTACACAGCTCCTAAATTGGAGTGGTTAATTCCATCTTGACACACGCACTGACAAGTCAAGTACTTGACTACACCCAGTAGCCTTCCGTCACTGAATTAGAAATTTAGGTAGTCTAGTGCCTAAGTGTAGTGAGTTGCTTGCAAGTCACCGTGGCGGTCTCAGGTCGGAAGGATATTTATACCCATATTCCATCGGAGCAAATCTTGACAGTAGAAACAGCTCCGGAGTCGGTCACGTTCAGTGCAAATGTACCCTTACATCTTACCTGTATGCCATACCAGTGTCACACACTCTTTGGTTAAGAGGACAACCATCCTATATGGCACACAACAACCTATGCTTGATAAACATTGTCATCCTTGGTAGCAATGTATCATTTGGTCGCGAACAGATTTAAGGACTAAACGATAAATCCTCCTTTGTCGAGTCTAAATAGTTCTAAGGACTTCACCACAACATAGGAGTTCATTAGAAGATGAAATATTTTGTGATGAAAAAAAATACCAAAATAATTTTTATTAATTCATAATTCATGTACATATACAAAAGGAGCACAACTGTCAACAGGCTAACGATTGGCTTTGGGACACTATTCCCAACAATCTCCCATTTGGCCTAAAGCCAATCGGTGCAGTATCTAATATCCATCTTCGACTTGTAGTTGTCGAACTTCTTCACCGCAATGACTTTAGTGAATGGGTCAGCCAGGTTCTCCTTCTCGTCGATCTTTTGAAGGTCGACGTCACCTCGATCCATAATTTTTCAGATGAGATGGTAGTGACGCAGAATATGCTTCGTCCGCTGGTGTGCCTTCGGTTCCTTCGCTTGAGCAATGGCTCCAGAGCTGTCACAGTAGAGCAGAACTAGACCAACAAGGGAGGGTGCTACTCCAAGCTCGGTGATGAACTTTCTTAGCCACACCACTTCTTTGGTAGCATCTGATGCATCGACATACTCCATCTCGCAAACTGAATCAGCCACTATGTACTGCTTGGAACTCTTCTAGCAGATAGCCTCACCATAAAGGGTAAAAATAAATTTTGACACACTTTTGCTGTCATCGTGATCAGACTGAAAACTAGAGTCTGTAAACCCTATAAGTCTCAAGTCCGATTCACCATAAACAAGCCACTGGTCCTTAGTATTTCTTAAATACTTTAGGATGATTTTAACAACCTTCCAGTGATTTTCTCCTAGATCAGATTGGTATCGACTCACTACCCCTAGTGAGTGTGCCACATCTGGTCGTGTACATATGGCGTACATGATAAATCACACTACCGAAGCATATGAAATTCTACCTATATGTTCTCTCTCTTGAGGTGTTGTCGGACAATCCCTCTTCGAGAGAGAAATTCCATGGCCTATCGATAGATAGCCTTTCTTGAAATTCTCCATGCTGAACCTTTTCAGCATAGTATCAATGTACGTGGACTGGGATAAGCCAAGCAGCCTTTTAGATCTATCCTTATAGATCCTCATCCCTAGGATGTAGGAAGCTTCTCCCAGATCCTTCATGGAGAATTGTGATGACAGTCAAATCTTTATTCCCTGTAATGCAGGGACATCATTCTCGATTAAGAGAATGTCATCCACATACAATACAAGAAATACCACTACTGGACCATTAGCCCACTTATAAATGCAGGGCTCTTCTCCATTCTTAACGAAGCCATACATCTTGATCATCCTATCAAAATGTATGTTCCAACTCCAGGATGCCTGCTTAAGTCCATAAATGGACCTCTGTAGTCTGCACACCTTAGATCATCAGTGGATGTGAATCCTTCAGGTTGTATCATATACACCTCTTTGTCCAGCTCTCCGTTTAGGAAAGCTGTCTTCACATCCATCTGTCAGATTTTATAGTCCAGATGGGCAGCTATCGCAAGCATAATCCGAATGGATTTGAGCATTGCCATAGGAGAAAACATCTTGTCATAGTCTATACCATAATGTTGATGATATCCCTTGGCAACCAAATGGACTTTATAGATTTCCACCTTTCCGTTTGCACCCCTCTTCCTCTTGAAGACCCACTTACACCCTTTGGGTTTTACTCCTTCGGGTGGGTCAACCAATGTCCACACATCGTTGACCTTCATGGACTCCATTTCGAATTTCATGGCCTCTAGCCATTTCTCAGAGTCGAGTCTCTGCATTGCATCCATGTAGGTGATCGGATTCTCATTATTTTCATCAAGTTCGATAGAATCGTTGTCCTAGACCAAGAAACCATAGTATCTGTCCGGTTGATGTGGTACTCTATCAGATCGCCTTAGGGGTGATTGAACAAAGGGCTCCGGATCTGATCTAATCAAATCCGATTCAGGTTCAGCAACTTGCGTCGGATTTTTCACCTACCGAATTTCGTCAAGTTCGACCTTAGAGGCAACAGTCCCTTCACCAAGGAACTTCCTTTCCAAAAAGATTACCTTAAGGCTGACAAACACTTTTTGCTCATCAGCTAGGTAGAAGTAATACCCTTTGGTCTCTTTTGGGTACCCTATAAAATTACACTTGTCAAACCTAGGTCCAAGCTTGTCTGTAATTAAACGTTTAACATAAGTCGGACACCCCCAAACCCTAAGGTGCGAGAGTACTGGCTTACGTCCTATCCATATCTCATATGATATTTTGGTTACAGACTTACTCGGAACCCTATTTAGAAGGTAACAAGCCGATTCGAGCGCATATCCCCAAAGAGAGATCGGCAGACCAGCAAACCCCATCATGGATCGAACCATATCCAACAAGGTTCGATTCCTCCTTTCAGATACACCATTATGCTGTGGTGTTCCAAGAGGAGTCCATTGAGAGAGAATCCCATTCTCTCCAAGATATGTCAGAAACTCATTGAAAATGTATTCACCTCCTCGATCAGATCAAAGAGTTTTAATACACTTTTCAGTTTGTTTTTCTACCTCATTTTGGAATAGTTTGAATATTTCAAATGACTCCGACTTATGCTTCATTGAATAGACATACCCATACCTCGATAGGTCGTCTGTGAAGGTTATGAAGTAGAAATATCCACCTCTTGCACTTGAGCTCATGGGTCCACATACATCAGAATGTACCAGACCCAAGAGTTCACTGGCTCGCTCACCTTTTCTAGTAAAAGGTGACTTGGTCATTTTACCAAGAAGACAGGACTCACAGGTTGGAAGTGATTCACAATCACCTACTTCAAGAATTCCTTCTTAAGCCAACCTGTTTATCCTGTTCTTATTGATATGACCTAGCCTACAGTGCCAAAGGTAGACTTCTGACACATTATCTATTCTAGGGCGTTTACCAGAGGTTTGAACCACATTAACAGGTTGTGATAGCAAGTAAATTCTATTATTAAGTTGTCCAACAAATATTGTAACACCATTCAAAATGATATTACAAATGTTTCTTTTTATTAAAAATTGATAACCGTACATGGCCAAAAGGCCTACAGAAATAATATTTAATAAAAAGCTTGGACAATAGTGACATTCACTCAGAATTATATTTCGAGAATTGATTACAAGGTTCATGATTCCTAATGCTAGAACTGGAACTTTGCTTCCATCTCCAACATTCAGGAACCTCTCGCCTTCATCAAATCTCCTACTGACCTACAGACTCTGCATCGAATTGCAAATATGATAAGGGCTTTCGGTATCCAATACCCAAGCAGTAGTATAACAAATGAAAAAGTTACAAGGTGTTATCATATAAGTACCTTGCTTCTTCTTCGGCCTGTTCGGGTCCAGAGAGACGATGTATAGAGGACAGTTCCTCTTCCAGTGCCCCTGCTTCTTGCAAAAGAAGCACTCCGCCTGGCTCTGGTCGGGCTTGCACTTCTTGGTCTGACCCTATGCAGACATCGCAGCATGCAGCTGCACCTTCTTATTCTTCTTCTTCTTGTTCTTCTTCTCTTTCTTAAAGGGTCGATGACCAGAAGAAGATCCTCCCACAATATTTACCAACTCCTTATGGAGTTGGTGGTTCTTCTCAAAGTTTTGCAGCAACCCCAACAAGCTGTGGTAGTTCACTGCAGGCTATGTCATTCGAAAATGAGTAAGGAAGGGAAGGTAGGACTTGGGCAGAGAATTAAGGATCGCATCCTTACCGAGTTGCTCATGCAGGGGAAAGTCCAGTTTACTTAGGTGCTCAATCATTTCGATCATGTACAGTACATGATCAGTGACTGAGGCTCCATCCCTCATCCGAGCATTGAAAATGGCACAACTAGTTTTGTACCTTTCAACATCGTCAAGCGTGCCAAAGGAGTCATTCAACATTTGAAGCATCTCCTGTGGTTGGGCGTTCTTGAAGCTACGGCTGAACTCATCATTCATTGCCGCCAGCATAATGCACCGAACAGTGGTGCGGTCGTTGAGCCACTTCTGGTAAGTGTCTCGAACCACCCCTCTAGCGTTCGGGGCTGGCTCCTCAGGTGCCGGATCTATTACTACATAAAGGATCCGCTCATGCTCAAGGACAATTTTTAATTTTTGATACCAACTATCGAAATTAGGTCCCATAAGCTTGTCATTATCTAATAATGATCGGAGCGAAAGGGTAGTGACCATAGCTGCATAAAGAAAAACCAGACCTATATTAGTACATAAATTATTAATACTAAAGACTTGGACTTTAGTCTAAAGTTTCTCCCAGTATTTTTATGAACTAGTAGCCTCAACCTCCAATTCGAGGAATTACTTTAATTTTTTAGTGGGTACTAGAATCCACACAGACTACACACTAGCCCAACTTTGGTTGGTCAACCCATGTGCATCTATGGGTAGGTTCATAACCAGTTATTTCTCTAAACAACTTTTAGTAATTGATTTTGCCCCAGAACCTAATCAGTAGGCTTTGGCCTCCACTGAAAAGATCTGGTTAGGTCCAACCATTAACGTGACTTGATTTGGTGAATTGGATCAATAAATGATCAGGCCTGACTTTGGCCGGCCAACCTAACCACCATCAGAAAGACTCAAACTAAATTATCATATTATGAATGATAATTTTATTAGTCAATAAGCACCAGGCCTTTGGGCCTCCAATGATTATTAAACTAATGGACTGATTATCACTCACTTAATGGGAGGCTATGACTTAGTTATCACTATAACTTAATCATTTTAGGGACCTAATAATTTTGAGGATTTTATTAAAGGATAGATAAGAAGAAAATATCATATCCAGCCAATTTCAATCCTCCCACTGACTTCACCAAGTCAGATTAAAAAAGGATTTAATTAAAGCCGGCATTAGGAGCACCTAAATCAGTCACACTGATTTACCTAATGACATGGGTGAGCCCTAATCACCAAGTGATCTAATCAAAACCTAATTCACCAGGTTGGCCAGGTAAGTGAGATCAGTGGTGGGGATAAGCCATTAACTCATCAGAGATCGAATCACTGCGAGTAGCTCTCACTTAAAAACCACTAGTCAAACTGCCAAACTTACCTTAGACACCAACCGATTCATTAGTTTTAATTTGATCAACTTAGTAAATAGGGTTCCACTGCGTAGCCATGAATTAAGTCCATCTTGGTCTAGTTAAAGATATGGACCCATTCAACTACAACTATTAGAGTTGAGTCTAGAGTATCCTTGACCTAATCTAATTCAATTTTTGATTAGATTTGACAAATTACTCTAATTTAGTCCATTTCTTTAAGCTAACCTTAGGTCTAACCCATCTAACCCATTGACCCACAAGTTTATGCAATTGTCTTAGGTCTTAATTCATAATTCTAGACCTACTAGACAACACTTAATTTTTTTTTTTAATTAAGTATTTGGGCTGATAGGTCAGGGTTTGGCATTTCAAAAATAATTTTTAAATTTGAAAGATTTTATTTTTTGTTCACCAAATATGTTGACTCATTTCATAAATAGATCAGCACATTTCATAAATAGCAATCCTATTGCTAATTACATAACAAAAAATAACTCAATCAAAATAAATCATGAATATTCCTTTAGATCTAATCTAACACATTCATGATAAATTTTACAGTTGAACCTATACAATTAATTCTTTTCGCTGCTACATCTGCATGGGATATAATTATAGCGGTACCCCAACCGCCATAGGAGACCCCATCGAATGGGAGGAAAGGGCCTTTAAACCCTACTTTTCTCCTATGACCGGACGGCCATGGCAACCAACCCAATTCGATTACTTGCCACTTGGATCAAGTATATCTAAATATACCAATTTCAAAATTTAAATTTCAAATTTCAAATTTCAAATTTCAAATTTCAAATTTTAAATTTAAAATTTCAAGCAAATTTCAAATTTCAAATTTCAAAATTTTGAATTTCAAATTTTGAATTTCAAATTTTGAATTTTAAATTTTAAATTTGAAATTTGAAATTTCTACCAAATTTCAAATTTTAAATTTCAAATTTTAAATTTTAAATTTTTGAATTTTGAATTTCAAATTTCAAATTTTGAATTTCAAATTTTGAATTTTGAATTTCGAACAACTTTCAAAATTCAAATTTTAAATTTTAAATTTTAAATTTCAAATTTAAACTTTTAGGTTACAACTTAATCTACGCATGCATATATAAATATATATATCATATCTTAGAACCTTGCTCTGGTACCATTTGAAGCGAAATTCAGTACAGGGATAAAATGGTAATTTTAAATTTTTTTCAAAATTATGATTTTACAGCAGAAAGATATTAATTAATCTAATTAATTAACATAAATTTATCCTACACTAGGATCTAAATATCATATATAGCATGCATGTATTTAAATTTGAAATTCGAATTTGAACAATAAACACTTTACTGTAATGTGTTCAGAACACAATATCTTTGTGCGGATAGTAGATCGCCATAATCTGATCATCATTGGAAGAGTCTGATCATTGTGATGCAGCCATACAGTGTGTCTGGCCTCTGCGGATCATCCACATGAAGTTTTCAATCTGATCGACTCCTCACGAGTGCTAGCTCGTTGTAGAGCCCTTTCGACGGTCGATGCTGATCGAACTCCTTCAATCGATGTCTGTCGATTCTTTAGATGCGCTGAATCATCAACAGACATGCTTGAGAGGATGATGAAGATCTCTCTAAAATTTGGTGGGCTCACGACACTCGTAGCTCACCTTCTCACTTTCCTAACCCCAAGCTGAAACCCTAGGGAACTCACTGAAATCCTACGCATTTTTTTTTTCGGAAGAATATGGACCTTCACCTCACGCACAAGGATTCCTCACACCCAAATTTTCTCTCCAAAATTTTCTAATTACCCATGCCCAACTCTTCTCCTCTTTTTAAAACAACAACAAGCGTCTTATCCACGTGAGAGGATAAAGATGAGTAATTGCACGTTTGAATTCAAATCAAATTTTGAATTCAAATGGAAACCAATTTATCCCTATCCACTAAGGGCGTGAGAAGAGGAGGGCGTGGCTTAATTTGTGCGTGAGTGATTTCATGAGAAATATTTTCTCGTGTAATAAATGGGACGTTAAAAGAGGATAAGGTCAAGGCGCTAAGATTGGTTGCTCATTCAAATTCAAACTTTGTTTTGAATTTGAATGGCCAACCAATCATCCTTATCCACTCATTTGGTGCATTAAAGTAGGGCATGAGGAGGACTTTGCATGAGGAAAAATTCATGAGAACTTCCTTCTCGTGAATTCAAATGGGCACAGTGGAAGTGAGGTGACGTAGGGAGAATGGGTCAAGGTGGTTTGATTATTTAAACTAACCTAATTGAACCAAATAAGTTAGGCCCAATTAGACTAATTTAAATCCAACTAAATTAGGTTTAATTAGGCTCAATAAAATCCTAATCAAATCAGGAATTGATTAAGCCCAACCCCTGATCATATCAGGGACCAAACCATCTTGACGATTAGGTCAACTCTTAACCAAATCGGGTCAAATCCAACTGAATCCAATTCAATTGGACTTGATTCAAAAATAATTACTCAATTAAATTGAGTTAATTAGCAATCAAATCACTAATTAAACCTCTCATAAATATTGAGTCCAAATCCAATGGGTAATCAGGCATCAGAATTCATCGATATGTAACCCTGATCGAAGACTCCTAAACCAGTGGGACTCTTGACCCCGGTACCCAAAATATGTGGAATTCATGATCAGAGAATCCTGATTCTCGATTACAGAATCTCAGACATGAAGGACTCTTCATCAGCTATCAGATCAGATAGGAACCTCTAATGTGTGTGACCCCACAGGTTCGAACCTAAGCCGGTAGCACAAGAACCAATTCTTGTACTAATCGAAGTGACCATCTAGCAATGGTACCCGATGTCCGGATAGGTCGAATAGTCACAATCACAACATTCAGAACCTACGTGAATATGGTTACTGTATAATTCATCCTTTTGACCCCTGTGTTTAGGATGACTCAGGGTTAAACTGTCAACCCTGATCAGATCATCCGAATCGTGCTCAACTCAAACAGTCCTGTGACTCCTCACTAGGACTACCTTGGCCAAGGTTTTGCTAAATTGAAATATGACTGTACACAGCTCCTAAATTGGAGTGGTCAATCCCATCTTGACACACGCACCAACAAGTCAAGTACTTGACTACACCCAACAGCCTTCCGTCACTGAATTAGAAATTCAGGTAGTCCAGTGCCTAAGTGCAGTGAGTTGCTTGCAAGTCACTGTGGCGGTCTCAGGTCGGAAGGATATTTATACCCATATTCCATCGGTGCAAATCTTGACAGTAGAAATAGCTCCAGAGTCGGTCATGTTCAGTGCAGATGTACCCTTACATCTCACCTGTATGCCATACTAGTGTCTACACACTCTTTGGTTAAGAGGACAACCATCCTATATGGCACACAACGACCTATGCTTGATAAACGTTGTCGTCCTTGGTAGCAACTTATCATTTGGTCGCAAACAGATTTAAGGACTAAACAACAAATCCTCCTTTGTCGAGTCTAAATAGTCCTAAGGACTTCACCACAACATAGGAGTTCATTAGAAGATGAAACATTTTGTGATGAAAAAAAATATCAAAATATTTTTTATTAATTCGTAATTCATGTACATATACAAAAGGAGCACAACCGTCAATAGACTGACGATTGGCTTTGAGATACTGTTCTCAATATAGAAACATATCCTTAGTCCTTCTTAAGTACTTAAGGATACATTTCACAGAAGTCCAGTGCTCTTCGCCTGGATTCGACTGATATCTGCTTGTGACACTCACAGCATGGGCTATATCAGGTCATGTACATAGCATGACATACATGAGGCTCCCTATTGCCGAAGCATAAGGGATCTTGCTCATGCGTTCAATCTCCTCAGGTGTGCTAGGGCACATCTTCTTGGAGAGATGAATACCATATCTAAAAGATAATAAATCTCTTTTGGAGTTATCCATGCTAAACCTTTTTAGCACCTCCTCTATGTACATCTTCTGTGAAAGTCCCAACATCCTATTTGGTCTATCTCTATAGACCTTAATACCCAGTATAAAGGATGCCTCTCCTAGATCTTTCATAGAGAACTCCTTAGACAACCATACTTTGACTGAGGTCAACATGGGAATGTCATTTCCAATTAGGAGAATGTCATCCACGTACAATATGAGGAAGACAACTACGCTCCCATTGACCTTTTTGAACACACGTGGTTCCTCCTCGTTCTTGATGAAACCAAACATTTTGATCACATCATTGAAATGAGTATTCCAACTTCGAGATGCTTGCTTAAGTCCATAAATGGACCTTTGCAGTTTGCAGACCTTGTGATCATCATCACTGGATGTGAAACCAAGCGACTGTTCCATATAGATATCTTCCTCAAGATATCCATTTAAGAACGTCGTTTTCACATCCATCTGTCATATTTCATAATCGAAATAGGCTGCAACAGCAAGCAATGTGCGGATGAATTTTAGCATGGCTACAGGCGAGAAGGTATCCTGATAGTCAATGCCTTCGCGCTGACTATAACCTTTCGCTACGAGCCTAGCCTTGAATGTCTCCACATTCCCATCTGCACCTATCTTTCTCTTAAAGATCCATTTACACCCAATAGGTACAATACCTTCAGGTGGATCTACCAAGGTCCAGACTTGGTTTGAGTGCATCGAGTCAATTTTTGATCTCATTGCCTCTAACCATTTCTCAGAGTCGATATCTGATATCGCCTCGTCATAGGTCTTGGGATCATCACCATGAACCCCATTTCTTGTGAGGAATATTTTCTCTACATCCTCTTATATGGTACCTAAGTACCTTTCAGGAGGATAGAAAATCCTAGTCGATCTACGAGGTGGAAGAGGTTGTGTTAGGACTGGTTTTGATTGATTAGGTTCCTCAGGTTCTTTAGCTCGTTGCTCTTGGGAGATATTCTCCTTGAGCTTAATTATTCTTTCGATGCCACCATCTTGAATAAACTATTTTTCAAGAAAAATAGTATTTCAACTCACAATCATATTGTGGTCTTTCAGAATATAAAAATACTATCCTAATGACTCTTTAGGATATCCTATGAACCGAGCTCTAAAAGACCTGAACTCTAACTTTTCCGTCTGCTGTCTCTTGACATGAGCCGGACAATCCCAAATTCTGAGATGATTCAGACTTGGCTTCTTACTATGTCATATCTCATACGGTGTGGTATGAATGGTTTTAGAGTGAACCCTATTCAATACATAAATTGTTGTCATGAGATAATGTCTCCAAAGAAATTCTAGGAGGTCTGTGAAGCTCATCATGGAACGGACCATATCTAATAGGGTCTGGTTTCTCCATTCTGAAACTCTGTTGAGTTGAGGCATTCTAGGTGGAGTCCATTGAGAGACTATACCATTGTCCTTAAGATAGTCTAGGAATTTCTGACTAAGATATTCACCTCCTCGATCTGATCGAAGAATCTTAATGGGCTTTCCTGTTTGTTTTTCTACCTCATGTCTGAATTCTTTGAACCTTTCAAAGGCTTCAGACTTGTGTTTTATTATAAACACATACCCATACCTAGACATATCATCGGTAAAGGTAATGAAGTAGATAAAGTTGCCTCTTGCTGGCACATCAAATGGGCCGCACACATCCGTATGTACTAGGGCAAGTAGGTCTGTGGCCCTTTCCCCATGTCCCACAAAAGGGAGCTTGGTCATTTTGCCTTGAAAGCATGATTCACAAACTGGATATGACTCGGAAGTCAACGGACTCAGTAGCCCGAATTTCTCCAATTTGTTAACCCTGTCTTCCGCTATATGACCTAGCCTTAGGTGCCACAGATACTTATCATTTAGACTATCTCTAGGCCTTTTAATTCCTATGGCATTCACATTTTGCTCAATATTAAAAATAGATACATCAACATGTAACTGATAGAGACCATTAATATTAAAATCATTTGCAACTTTATTATTTTCATAAAATATGTTACAATGTTCTTTATGAAAGCTAATCACATAGCCTTCTTGTGCTAAACATGAAACAGAAATCAAATTCCTACTTGTTGCAGGCACATAATAACAGTCTCTTAAAACTAAATCTAATCCTAACGGTAATTACAGAGGATAGGTTTCTACAGCCACAGCAGCAACTCTTGACTATTCCCGACATGTAGGATATCTCTCCATCCCTCATCCTCCTGCTCTCCTCAAGACCCTGCATAGAAGTGCACAAATGAGCACTAGAACCAGAGTCAAGCACCCAACTGGATGCAGAAGAAATCGTAAGATTAGATTCGATGATGAGCATACCTCCAGAAGGACCATCCTTCTTGTTCTTCAGGGTGGCCAGGTACTGAGGATAGTTCCACTTCCAATGGCCTTCTGACTGATAGTGGAAATACTTTCCCTTTTCAGAAGCCTTCTTCTTCGGTCCTGTCTTCTTGTTCTTGCCATCCACCTTCTACTTCTTTACGGACTTCTTTTTCTTTCCAAAAGACTTTCTCTTGGAAGAAGTCCGCTCCACAGTAAGAACTGAGCCTTTTGAACCTTTCATTGAAAGTCAGTCGTAACCGACATATTCATTATCTCGGCCAAGGTACATTGCATCTTATGCATATGGAAGTTCATGATGAACTGACCATATGCATCGGACAAGGACTGAAGGATCACATCAATCTGAAAATCCTTATCTAAGATGATACCGAGCTTCTCAAGCTCCTCAAGATCCTTGATCATTGTCAAACAATGATCTTGGACTGACTGTCCATCACGCATCTTGGCCTTAAAAAGTCTTTGACAGACTTGATACTTGGCCGTGCGACTCTGTTCACCAAACAACTCTTGTAGGTGAGCCAACATTTGGTGGGTAGTCAAAATATTTTCACGTTGGCACTGCAAATCATCAGACATTGCACCCAACATATAGTACCTGGCTTTGTTATCATCATCCATCCACTTTTTCAGAGATGCTCTCTGTTCAGCAGTCGGACGTGCTGGCATGGTAGGTGGGTCCTGGTCCAAGACATGAGTTAATTTTTTAAAACCCAGAATAATTCTGTAGTTCCTCAACCAGTCCTTAAAATTTGATCCAGTCAGTCTATGAGTGTCTAGAATTTTGGTCAGGGGGTTTGAGGCAGACATGTTTCCTGTAGAGAGTCAAAAGTTTCTAGTTAAATTTTATAATCAGACTCAACCAATTTGTTTACGATTTTTATTTTTAAAATAAATTAGTCTCCCACTATTTTCTTAGATCCCTACACTCTCTTGGTAGAGATGTGAAAATCTTCATGATTAGTGATTTCTAGTGGGTGGTGCAGTCTCACCGACTGGCTCATCACCTCACCTAACAGTTATTGGTGATGGGTCAACCGATGAGTGGACAACTCTTGTCCAATGATTCTCTAATCATGGTGCACCCAAAACTTGATCTCTAATTCATGAAGCTCACCGTATTCAGGATATTGCTCCAATCCTTAGTTAAGCCAAACCCATCATTTGCACGAACTAGATTCCTGATTGGGTCCCTCACCGTATCCAAAATATTGAGCCCAACTCATTTTCAAATTTGTAGCATCCAATGCCTAATGGACATGGTTGTATCTTTCCGATACAATCAAGCCACTGTAACCAGCCGAGAACAATCAACCCAGGGAAGGATCCGCACATCCACAATGGTGGAAGACCTAGACTTAATATTTTCTTAGGGAGATTTGATTTAGGTCTCTTTAAACTTGACTTGACATAGTCATAACAATTATGACTAACCTAGTGGCATGGGTCAGCTCAAATTGTTAGCCACCTCAAATCAGAACTGGGTCGACACATATGGCCAAGTAAGTGAGACCGATGGGAGGGATATGCCATTAACTCGATAAGAACGTATTCGAGTCGAGTAGCTCCCAATTAAAAATCAGTCGATCGCATCTGTCCAACTTACCTTAGACACCAAATTGTCGAACCAGAACTAATTAAGTTAGTCTACAATCCAGGCTCTAACCACTAAGCCAAATTAAGTCTTAACTTGATCGAGTCACATCTAAATGTGATTCGACCTTGACCCAGACTTAATCCTATTAGGCTGGTCAATTATTAGCTTTCATGATCCCACCTAACCAACTCTTGATTCGATTTGATCAACCGTTAGACCTAATTGAGCTACCCAAGCCCGAACCCAATCTTATGAAAATGTCTTAGATCTAAAATTCTCAATTTTAGACCTAACTTAATTTCATAAGTTCAATACATTAATTAAGTTTGGGTTCATAAACAAAGCATGCAAAATAAATCCTAGAGTTTCAGGATCTAGGGTTTTGCAGAAAAATAAAATTTGATTTCTGATTAAGGATGAACGTGCGGCATCCCTACACGTCATATGAACACCCCATTGAATGAAAAGAGAGGGTCTTAAATCTCTACTTTGTTCTTATGACTGGACGGCCATGAGGAACATCTTAATCAGAAATATAAATTTAACAACAAAACTAGTTAGATCTAAATTAACATATCACATATACAATTTAAGATCTAACTAATACATGCTTTGCATACATCTCATGTATCAAAAATCAATCTAATTAACATGCTTTCAGATCTGATACATCATATATAATATCTAAAAAATAAAATTTAAATTAAATTATTCAAAATAAAAATTATTCTAGACAAGTTACTAGAATAATTCTACAACTAGTCTAGGCATGCAACAGATCAATTTTATGAAATAATTAAAATTTTATTTTTTATTTTATGGTCTAATTATAATAATTATAACATCAGAAAAAATAAAGAATAAATTATATTTAATTCATATTTCAATCTCATTAAAATATAAAACTTAAGACTATTCATGGATTCAATTAATCCTAGTCTAGTTTTGCATCTCATGCATGTTAGATCTTCTTAGATTTAATTTTAAATATTTTGATTTCAGATCCTATCATATCTGATGTGACATCTGAAATTATTTAATATTAAATAAATTAAAATTAAAATTAGATCTAAAATAGATCTGAAATAGAGCCAACAACCTGGCTCTGATACCACTTGAAGGGAAAATCGCCTTTTTCCTATGTAGGATCTTCCAGATTTCATTAAATTTGGGGCAGAATAAATTAAAAATTTTTATCCTACACTATTTTAGATCCAATATCTATTAGATTTAATTTTATTATCTGATATTTAAAATCTAAAATTAAATCTAAAAGTTTGAGAAATATAGACATACCTTAAGGGTAATCTAATTACCCTGTAGATGATCGCAGCACTGCCTGAGGTTCTGATGTAGCCACGCAAGCGCCTGGCCTCTACCAATATCCACTTAGGTAAGATCTAGAACATCTTCTCCTCATGATTTTATGCTCCAAAAATTATATTAATATCTAATTTGGAAGTACTTCAGAACTCCTTCTGAAGTTGGAGCAGCAGCCTGTCGAAGATGTCCTACAGCCTTCTGTTCCAAGCGTCACCACGCCTTGTACCTTTGCCAGATGAATGTCCAACTTCTTGGATGTGAAGAGGGGAGAAAGGAGAGCAGGGAGGATATGGAGAAGAGGGGAGGAGGTGTCAGCTAATAGGTTTTTTGCCTAAAACAAGTTCTCACATGAAACCCTAGGTGCAGCAGGGTTTATATAGACCCTGTACACTACGCAGTGCCACATCATTCGACCAATCAAAAAATTCTAATAAATTTTGAAAAAATTTTGATTGGTGGAGTGATGTAATCTAATCACATTAGATAAGAATTCTCATACTCTCTCTTATGTTGGCACCAACATTGGATAAGCACAAATAAGGTGGTGCCAAAGAATCCAAGTTTATCGGGACTCTTTGGTTCTTATCCATTTGGGGCATCCACCCAAAACCAATTGAGTTCACACCATAATCTGATTATGGCACCCAATTTGAAGTGATTTGGTCATGTGGACACTCCACAAAAATCCTCCAATGATCCTCTTCAGTTTAAGACTCATATGTCAACTTTTGACAGATTTTCTAAAATGAAATTGGCAGGTGCTAGAAATTAGCAGGTGTTGTCTTAAATTCATCTCATGAATTAAGACAAGCCTTTTTCTAAGCTGGACAAGTTTTAATTAGACTGAGAGAAACCTTCTTAAGATTCTCTGGATGAGCCAAATCACATTTGGCTCTGTAGAGACAGAAAAGATTATACGAGGAGAAAGTTAGGCTCAATCGAGTGCTAGCACGATTTCCTTGAACCTAATTGGATCTTATCCAAATCAATTGGGGTAGCCCAATTGATGACATCCAGACCCTAACCCTTATTTGTGTGACCCAGTTAGGTTTAATTCTGTATGGTAATGAGACATGTCGTGATCTCATCATTGACATCATCGAAACTCCTTTCGATGGACTAGAACTCTTCTGATTCAGACAATTAGAATGATCGATCATCAAAATCATTCTAATTGCTCTCAAAATCTATCAGTGACACCTAGCAGTATATGGTGGCAACCCATCAGAACTGAAGATAAACCTCTTGGTGCAGCTACCTGTGTGATTGAGTTTCTCTATCATGAGTCCCGACTAAATTAGGGTTAAGGTGAACTCGTCAAGCCCAACATCAGTCATATGAATCAATCGATCGATCCGAGTCCGATGTGAAACCCAATGGAAAACTCTTTTCCATTATTTCACTTTGCCATGGCCATGGACTTAAGGACTCGATCTTTCGATCATCATAGGACTACTTCTCTCATCTATCAAGGTTGATAGATCCCATCTTGATGCGATCTGATTTCTACAATGGATATGCTACAGCCAACATACACCTCAGAGTTCTGAATGGCTTGGAGACTGAGTTATGGTGTAGTCAAACTATAACATACTCAAGGTGAACCGTCGATGCACCTCAGGTCAAAGAACTAGACACACAACTACAGCATCGAGCTAGTCATCGATGAGAAGGTAGACTTCCTTATGACTGCTCGAGATGGTCACGCTCAGTACTCTCATTCTCAAAGAATACCTGTACTCTCACTCCGATGTCTCCACACCGTAGACTCAAGACTCATCTACCCTAAGGAAGCGATCGTACACCAACCTTTCGGATCGATCACCATCTTCGTGATGACCCTATGGTCAGGAGCAGTTTATGAGTTAGTTATGTAAATTCATGCCTTAAATTTTCAACCCTTGAAAATATGAATTTATATTCTCACTAACTCAAAGGATGTATCACAAACACAATGTACACAATATGATAGAAGAATAACCCTTTTATTCATTTATAATCAAAATTATAATTTTGCCCTTAGATTTGTACAGGAATGTGTCAGTCGATCTGGCATCTAGGGCACACAGCTAACATTATGGACTTAAGCAAGTATCTCGGAGTTGGAATACTCGTTTCAATGATGTGATCAAAATATTTGGTTTCATCAAGAATGAGGAGGAACCATGTGTGTTCAAAAAGATCAATGAGAGCGTAGTTGTCTTCCTCGTATTGTACGTGGATGACATCCTCCTAATTGGAAATGATATTCCCTTGTTGACCTCAGTCAAAGTATGGTTGTTTAAGGAGTTCTCTATGAAAGATTTAGGAGAGGCATCCTTTATACTGGGTATTAAGGTCTATAGAGATAGACCAAATAGGATGCGGGGACTTTCACAGAAGATGTACATAGAGGAGGTGCTAAAAAGGTTTAGCATGGATAACTCCAAAAGAGGTTTATTGCCTTTTAGACATGGCATTCATCTCTCCAAGAAGATGTGCCCTAGCACACCTGAGGAGATTGAACGCATGAGCAAGATCTCTTATGCTTTAGCAATAGGGAGCCTCATGTATGCCATGCTATATACACGACCTGATATAGCCCATGCTGTGAGTATCACAAGCAGATATCAGTCGAATCCAGGCGAAGAGCATTGGACTTCTGTGAAATGTATCCTTAAGTACTTAAGAAGGACTAAGGATATATTTCTAGTCTTTGGGAATGGAGAACTCTAGATTCAGAGATTTACAGACTCAGACTTTATGTCTGATATAGATGATCGAAAGTCGACATCTGAGAGTTTGTTCATTTGAAATGGTGGTGCAGTTAGCTGGAAGAGTTCCAAGCAAACAGTAATTGCAGATTCCACCATGGAGGCAGAGTATATTGCTGCATCGAAAGCTGCAAAGGAGGTATTCTGGTACAAGAAGTTTGCCACAGAGCTTGGAGTGATGTCATCGGATGCCATCCCTCTTTACTGCGACAATAATGGTGCCATAGCCCTAGCTAAGGAGCCAAGGTCTCACCAGAAGTCCAAGCACATCGAGCGGCGATTCCATCTGATCCGTGATTACCTCAAAAAGGGTTATGTCGAGGTCAAGAGAGTCTACTCCACAAACAATGTGGCAGACCTGCTGACTAAGCCATTGGGCCAACAAAAGATCGAAGCCCACCTTGAGAAGATGGGACTTAGATATGTAGCCAATTGGTATTAGGTCAAGTGGGAGTTTGTTAGATGTGTGTCCTAGATGCCAAATTGGCTGACACATTCCTGTACAGAACTAAGGGCAAATTTATAATTTTGACTATAAATGAATAAAAGGGTTATTCTTTTATCACACTGTGTATATTGTGTCTGTGATACATCTTTTGAGTTAGTAGAAATATAAATTCATATTTTCAAGAGTTAAAAATTTAAGGCATGAATTTACATAACTAACTCATAAACTGCTCCTGACCATAGGATCATCACGAGGATGGTGATCGATCCAGAAGGTTGGTGTACGATCACTTTCTTAGGATAGATGAGTCTTGAGTCTACGGTGTGGAGACACCGGAGTGAGAGTACAGGTATTCATTGAGAACGAGAGTACTGAGCATGACCACCTCGAGCAGTCATAAGGAAGTCTACCTTCTCGTCGATGACTAGCTCGATGCTGCAGTTGTGTGTCTAGTTCTTTGACCTGAGGTGCATCGACGGTTCACCTTGAGTGTGTTATAGTTTGACTATACCATAACTTGATCTTCTAGCCATTCAAAACCCTGAGGTGTATGTTGGCTGTAGCATATCCATTGTAGGAACCAGATCACACCAAGATGAGATCTATCGACCTCGATAGATGAGAGGAGTAGTCCTATGATGATCGAAAGATCGAGTCCTTAAGCCCATGGCCATGGTAGAGTGAAATAATGGAAAAGAGTTTTTCATTGGGTTTCACATTGGACTCGGATCGATCGATTGATTCATATGACTGATGTTGGGTTTGACAAGTTCACCTTAACCCTAATTCAGTCGGGACTCATGATAGAGGAACTCAATCACATAGGTAGCTGTACCAAGAGGTTCATCTTTAGTTTTGATGGGTTGCCACCATATACTGCTAGGTGTCACTGGTGGATTTTGAGAGCAATTATAATGATTTGGATGATCGATCATTCTAATTGTCTGAATCAGAAGAGTTCTGGTCCATCGAAAGGAGTTTCGATGATGTCGATGATGAGATCATGACATGTCTTATTACCATATAGAATTGAACCTAACTGGGTCACACAAATAAGGGTTAGGGTCTGGATGTCATCAATTGAGCTACCCCAATTGATTTGGATAAGATCCAATTAGATTCAAGGAAATCGTGCTAGCACTCGATTGAGCCTAACTTTCTCCTCGTATAATCTTTTCTGTCTCTACTGAGCCAAATATGATCTGGCTCATCCAGAGAACCTTGAAAAGATTTCTCTCAATCTAATTAAAGCTTGTCCAGCTTAGAAAAGGCTTGTCTTAATTCATGAGATGAATTTAAGATAACACCTGCTAATTTCTAGCACCTGCCAATTTCATTTTAGGACATCTGTCAAAAGTTGACATATGGGTCTTAAACTGAAGAAGATTCATTGAAGGATTTTTATGGAGTATCCACATGTCCAAACCACTTCAAATTTGGTGTCATAATCAGATTATGGCATGAGCCCAATTAGATTTAAGTGGGCACCCCAAATAGATAAGAACCAAAGAGTCCTGATAAACTTGGACTCTTTGGCGCCACCTTATTTGAGCTTATCCATTGTTGGTGCCAACTTAGGAGAGAGGGTGGAGATTTTTATCTGATATGATCAGATAACATCACTCCACCAATCAAAATTTTTTCAAAATTTATTGGAATTTTTTGATTGGTTGAATGATGTGGCACTGCGCAGCATACAGGGTCTATATAAACCCTGCTGCACCTAGGGTTTCATGATAGAACTTATTTTATGAAAAAAACCTATTATCTGCTGCCTCCTCTCCTCTTCTCCATATCCTCTCTACTCTCCTTTCTCCCCTCTTCACATCCAAGAAGTTGGACATTCATCTGGCAAAGGTACAAGGCGTGGTGATGCCTGGAACAGAAGGCTGCAGGACATCTTCGATAGGCTGTTGCTCCAACTTCAGAAAGAGTTCTGAGGTACTTCCAAATCAGATATTGATCTAATTTTTGGAGCATAGAATCATGAAGAGAAGACATTCCATATCTTACCTAAGTGGATACTGGTAAAGGCCAGGCGCTTGTGTGGCTACATCATAACCTCAGACAGTGCTGCGATCATTTACAGAGTAATTAGATTACCCTTGAGATATGTCTATATTTCTTATACTTTTAGATTTAATTTTAGATTTTAAATATCAGATAATAAAATTAAATCTAATAGACATTAGATCTGAAATAACATAGGATAAAAAATTTTAATTTATTCCGCCCCAGATTTGATGAAATCTGGAAGATCCTACACAGGAAAAAGGTGATTTTTCCTTCATTATAGACCTATCCTCTAACATATACACCTGCTATCCTTGACACAGGCAGGACATCTTTGGACCTTGAAATAATCAAGGTTTAGTTCTCATTATACCATATCTCATACGGTGTGGTAGGAACAGATTTAGAGAGAACTCAATTTTATAGAAATAAAGCATGTCCCTAAAGAAATAAAATAAATTAATAAATTTTATCATGGACTGGACCATATCTCATATAGTCCCATGACTCTTCTTATCTCGTTGAGCTGAGATATACTAAGAGAGATCCATTATGAAACTATACTATTTTATGATATAAATGAAAAAAAAAAATTATTGGTATTGCATCCTTGATCCGATCAAAGTATCTTTAGAAATTTATCGATTTACTTCTCTACTTTACATCTGAATTCTTTAAACTTTTCAAAAAGTTTTAGATTTGTATCTCATATACTTACCCATACCATGTCTGATCATCGTAAAGGTAACAAAGTAGAGGCAACTTCTTTTAGTAACACATCAGATGGGCTACACACATCAAATGTATACAAGGATAAATATCTCAGTGATCCTTTTCTTCTTGTCCCACAAGAGTAGCTTGATCATATTTCAAAGAGATGATGCACAAACTAGATATGACTAAATAGTCAATGAGCCCAAAGGCTCATATTTTTTCAATTTGTTAATCATTTCTTCTCCAATATGACTTAGCCTAAGGTTCCACATATACTTAAGGTTTATCTCAACTCTGGATCTCTCAAATCCAATGGCATTCACTGCTTACTCAATTAAGTTCACAGATGTATCACCATGCAAATGATAGAGACTGTCTTTAAGAACTAAATCCAAATGATGATCGTAAAGGATAGATACTCATGGCCATAGTGGCAACTCTTGCCCTATTGTCAATTTAAGGGTTACTTCTTTAGCCCTCTATCTTTCCGTAGACTCTATAAAAATCATTAGAGTTTATAACTCAACTAGGAGAAGCAAAAATTGTAAGGATAGTATTGAGCAATTTTGACATGCCTACTCTAGGTGTGTTTTTGTTTCTTTAGGCTCTCAGGTATGTATCTTTGAACTCTTTCAAGATTTCTTTGTGACCAACACTTTGATCAATTTAGATAAGATGCCAAGACTGTCATTCATATGGTAGTTTACCATAAACTATCCATATAAACTAATCAGGGATCATAGGATCAAATCCATAAGTAATTCCTTGTGCATGGTCATGTCGAACCTTTGAAGCTCCTTAATGTCCTTAATCATTATTAAATAATGATCATAGACTGACTGTCCATCATGCATCACATGCGTTGTGCGACTCTGATCATCTCACAACACTTGTAGATGAATCTATGTGTTGTTGGTAGTGAACATGTGCTCATGCATACGTTAGAGGTCATCTAACATGGACTTCAACATATAGCACTTATCTTTATTGATATTGTCCATCCACTCATCAAGTATAGCTCATTGACTTTAGGTTGGACAGGCTGTTAACATCAAAATAATCTGATAGAGAATATTGCTTAATTTTGTAAAACTTAAGAATAATTCTTAGGTTTGTGAGCCAGTCTATATAATTGGTTTCAGTTAATCAGTTGATATCTAAGATTTCAGTTAGAGGATTGAAAGCTGACATAATGAACAGCAGAGAGCAATACTTCTAGTTAGATGTTTATAATTATTTTATAATTTACTCTAAAAATTTTTATATGCAAAAAGAGACTCTCACTATTTTATTAGATCTCCCATACTCTCCGGGTGGAGAAATAAAAATCCTAACGTGACAACTAAGTTTTTAGTGGGTGCTGCAGTCCTATCGATGACGTGCATCTCACCTAATAGTTATTGGTAATACGAATGAATACTGATGCATGGATAACTCTTTGTCCAGATGCTTCTCTAAGTATGTTGCAGCTACTTGGTTTCTAAATCATGTGGGCTCACCTAACAGTTATTGTCCACACTTTTTAGTTAAGTCAGACCCACCATTCACAAGTAGGTGCAAAGCCATCATTGGATCCCTCACCTAACAGTTATTGGGCCCAACCCTATCTTTATCCTAGAGCAACTCTTTGCTAATAGAGTGGTTGCGTGTTCCTAATGCAACTGAACCATTGTGACCAGCCGAGAATAATTAATATCGGTAGCACACCCACACATCTATATTGATGGAAGATTATTGGACTTAATATTTATAGAGAGATTTGAATTTAGGTCTCATTTAATCAGTTATCATATGACTGATCTAGTTGGCATGGGCTAAGCAACCATATTTAAGACTCAATCTTTCAAATTGGCCAGATAAGTGGAGATTGGTGGGGGTCTTCCTGTTGCTTTTCTTAGGCACCAATAAATTGATCAGATCAACAAATAGAGCCAATTAAATAACCATCTTTCAATTACTTACCTTAGACACCAATTGGTTAATTGGTCTGAATAGATTAACTTGGGTGAATCAGATTCGAGCTATAAAACCGAATTAGGTCTTTAGGTTAATCGATTCTATATATGGATATCTATCGATTCAATCAATAATAATTGTATGAGCTCAAGCTCTATTGACCTCAGCCTAATCAATATTTGACTCAGTTTGATCAAATACTAAATCGATTTAGACCCAATACGATCAAATCAAAAATCCTAGATATAATCCCATTACATGACCTAATTTGATCTACCCATGAACAACCTTCATGTACAAACAATAATTTCAAATCTTAAATCTAAATTTTTAGATCTAAATTTTTTATATGAAAAATATATTTTGATCTCAAAATAATTTTTAGATCATACATACAAATATATATCATATACATGAATAAGTTTAGATCATAGAAATAAATTTCAGCCCTAAATATGCTTTCATATATCATATATACATATCAAAATAGATCTCAAAACTCTTTTCAGATCTAAACAATAAAACATATATCACATATATACTAAAAAAATTAGATTCAAAATTTTATTTAAATAAAAATTTTAACATCATTCTAGGATAACCATACAGCATAACAAGTTATGCCAGGGCAACCTTATATCAGAATGACATAAAAAATTTTTAGATCTGAAATTTTTCTCTACAAATTTTAGATCTAAATTCTAATCTCATGCATATGACATGGCTCTGACACCATTATTGGATTTCATGAGTTCATGCATGCAAAAAAAATTTCAAAATAAGTATGCAGCAGAATTTAAAATTTTTAGATGAAATCTAATTTAATCTAAGCATGCATTATATCAAATTTTAAAACTATAAATAGAATCATCATATGTGAGATAGGATTCAAATAGAAAAATCAAATAGAAAAAAATAAATAGACTTCATACCTTGGCATGGATCAATCTTCACCGCAAATTGATGATCATGGATGTCTTCTGAAGGTTCCTTGAAGCTGTACAAGTATCTAACCTCAACGAGTATCCACATGAGACTTTGATCTGATCAAAAGCTTATTGATCTCACTGGGGTGCTAGCTCTCTTGCAGAGATAGTATCTTGATGGTCAAAATTTTTTTTTTCTCTCAAGACACTCTTAGAGAAGAAGAAGAATTAGGAGGATGTTGATCTCTCAAGAACCCTTTCTTCTCTTTTCTTTCTAAAACTCATGCTCCAAATCTCTACCCTAGAGACGTAAGAATTTTATCTAATTTTTAGACAAAGAGAAGGGGAAAAGCCATATCCAAACTTGGATAAAATATGAGAGAGAAGATGTCCTAATAACCAACCTTTGGTTGTTGTAAGAAAGAAGGGATATGGACCAATATACCTCACGCCAATAATCTTCACACCATCCCTCTCTCCATGATTTTTCTCCATGCACAACCCCTTGGTTTTTGGCATCTCAACCTCATCCATATCAGCCCCTCTCAATGTCCCATGTTTAAATAGGTGAGGAGTTTGAGTTTAGGTAGGAGATAAGGGTTTAAGATTAGTGTCCAAACATCTTTGGACTCCTTATTTGTGCCACCCACACTTCATATTATTTTTGCCCAAATATCTCATGGGAATAAGGAGTTTTAAGTAGTTTCTTACATGCACAAGAAGAGTGGGGCGTGGCAAATTTTATGGCATCCAAAACTGAGTAGGCGTGGGGCTTCTTATGTGCATGGAGAGGGAGAGTTTCAATCTCATGGGACTCCTCTTTTAGGTGGCTGATTTAAACTAATTTAAATTCTAATCAATTTTAATCATACAACTATAGCACCGTGAGCAACTGTAGCACCACAGATCAAAGAACCAATCATATAACTACAATATCGAGAAAGTCACTAACAAGTGAGCAGACATTCATGTGATTTCTCATATTGGTCACACTCAGTACTAGTTATTCTCTAACAATCACCTGCACTCTTGCTCCAGTGTCACTACACCATAGACTCGAGACTCATCTGTCCAAAGAAAGTGATCCATGTACTGGTATGTTGGATCAATGATCATCCCCATGATGATCCGATGACTAGAAGTAATTTAGGAATTAACCATCAATGACATATGTCTCAAATTTTTAACTCTTTGAGAATATGTGTCATCATCTTGTTAATCCTTTAGATGATTCATGGATATATAAAATATAAATGATAATATAAATATCTATTAAGTATAAAATTATATCCTAAAAATATGATATGCGTCCGTCAAGATTGGCTTCTAGGACATACATCCGACAATAAAATCTATGGACTTAATATTTGTGGAGAGGTTTAGGTTTAGATCTCATCTAATCAGTCATCATATGATTAATCTAATTGACATAGGCTAAACCAAAACACTAAGCAACCTAATTCAAGACTCAATCTTCTAAATTAGCTAGGTAAGTGGAGATTGGTGGGAGTCCCCCCATTGCTTTCCTTAAACATCAATAAATTGATCAAATCAGCTAACGAAACCAATTAAATAACAACCTCTCAATTATTTATCTTAGACAGCAATAGGTCAATTGATCCAAATAGATTAACTTAAGTGAATCAGGCTCAAGCCATTGAACCAAATTAGGTCCTTTGGTTAATCGATTCTACATATGAGATTTAATCGATTTGATCAACAATAGTTACATAATCATTTAACTTAGTTGATCTAATATTTATCAATATTAATCTCAATTTGATCAATTACTTTATTGAATCAAACCCATAATGTTTAAATCAAAAATCCTAGATGCAATCTAATCACATGACCTAATTTTTGATTTTTTTATAACCAAAATTCTCATGCATAAACATAAATTTTAGATTTTAAAATTAAATTTTAGATCTAAATTCTTTAGATGAAAGATAAGTTTTAAATCATAAAATTAATTTTTAGATTTAACATACAAATATATATCTCATATATATATGTAAAATTTAGATCTAAATAAAAATTCAGATCATAACATGATATCAAATATCCCATATACAAATCATGAATCATATTGAGAATAATTTTTTAATCTAAATATATAATCATATATCTTATATATAAATCATGAATCAAATCAAATCAAATTTTAAATTTATACATGCATCTACATATCACATAATTATTTACCAGAAATCACTCTAGAATAAAATTTACATCTATGCATGCTTTCACATATCAACTATATATTTTATAATTAAATTTAAAATAAAATTTAAATTTAAAATATTTATCTATACATCTCATGTATCAAAAAAAATCAAAATTTAAAATTCTTTTCAAAACATGTATGTCAATTTTATGCATATGAAATCCGTAGCTCTGATACCACTGTTGGATTTTCTATGTCGGGACATGCATGCATGTTTTAAATTTTTTTTTTAAACATTATAGTGGAATAGAAGATTAAAATTTTTTTAATCTATATCATGCATGCATAAAATATAAACCAATAGGATCTACTTCCTATATTGAAATTGAACATATGCTGAATTTGAATATGTGATCGAATCATATACCAATTTTGTAATTCTTTTCTTCAAATCTGGATTTGAAAGGGAAGAGACTCACTCTTAGCCATGGAAATAACCAACCTCTATAGGTATCCACTCAGGATTAGCCTGAAATAACTCTCTTTGGTTTTGATTTTCTTCTCTAAGAAAAATCAGTCTGCGAATCTGAACGAAGTCTAGATCGCGATCAACTCTTGGATCTTTTCCTTGATCTTTCTTCTTCTCTTCTTCTTTTACTTTTTTTCCTTAGATTATGAAGTAATCAGGGACTAGAATACAATAAATAAGAGGGACACCCAACTCTCTTTGGGCACAGAAAATGGAGGATATCCAATATGGTGGATGTTGGAACTCCAAGGGAGAAGAGAAAAGGGGGTGTGGGCTCTCCAAAAGGGGGTGTGGGGCTACTGGTTGAAGTACCTAGAGATCTTAGAGAAGGCTCCTTTAAATAGGTATAAGATTTGAATCCTATTCAAAATCAAACAACCACTGAATACAAGTCCTACTTGCATTAGGAATCTTTATTCCTTTAGTTATTTGAATCCCTTTAGGAGATCCTTTAGGTGCCAACTATTAGAGCCTTTGCACCCACAAAAACACACCTATATGGCACCCATGGGATTCCTCATGATGGTTTCACATGCACTCTAATGGGTGGACACGCCCAACTTGATCAAATCAAGTGGCATCCAATCAAAACTATTAAGAAAATTAATTAAGGACTTGCAACCTTAATTCATTTGCAAAATCTTGGGCACCTAATAATTAGAGTCCAATGAATCTAATTTATTTAAATTATTAATAGATAATTAAATTTAAATTAATCTTATCAAATAAAAAAATTCAAATGTAAAGAAAAAATTAGATCCAACCATTTGCTAGCAAGGTTATCCTGAACCCAATAAGATTTTTCTAAATCCAATTCAGACTTCGTAATCTCAATTGCTTATTCTAGGTCTAATCTTTTTATTGTGTGACTCCATAGGTTCAATTCTATCTGGTAGTGAGATATACAATGATCTCTATCATAGTATCATTGAAATATTTTTTAGTGGATCAAAACAATTTCACTCTAACTCATCAAGGATTGTTGATCCTGAGTAATTCTAGTGAGCTCTCACAATCCACCAATAACATCTAACAGTGTGTAGTGGCAATCTAGTAAAATAGAAAAGAACCTCAAAGTATAGTTCACATGTGATTCAGTCCCTCTATCATGTGTCCCGACTAGATGGCAAATCATGCATAAATCATAAAACCTCATCATCAGTCATATGATAGATTTGATTAGCTCAAGTCTAACCGTGATCCTTATGAAAATTTTTTTTCATCAATCACACTATTGTGGCCACAAACTCTCAAATTTAGCCTCTCAAATCTCATAGGACTACTCTTTTCTATCAAGGTCGATAGATTTTATCTTGATGTGCACCCTACTCCTAGAGTGGACCAACTATCATCGACATCCACTATGAGGGTATATTGAGATCATATTTATATATCAGTCAAACTCCAGTAGCCTCACTATGAGCAGTCATACCATCGTAGGTCAAAGGACCATTCACACAACTACAGCATCGAGACAATCATTGATGATTGAGTAAAAATCTAGATGATCTCTTATATAGTCATGCTCAGTACTAGTAGTTCTCTAACAACTATCGATACTCATTGCTCAGTATCTCTACACTATAGACCAGAGACTCATCTATCTCAAAGAAAGTGATTTATGCATCGATCTATCCGATTCGATCACTATCCTCATGATGATACTATGATCAGAAGTATTTAAGAATTATATATATGTCTCTAATTTTCAACACTTTGAGAATATGTTTCGAAATATTAATTTTATGGACGATTCAAAGACACATCACACTTGAATAAAAAATAAACTTGTACTTTTATTGATCAAATCTATGTATTAAGTACAAAATTATGTTCTAGCTATATTACAATGTGTTAGCCATATTGGCTTATAGGACATACATCTAATAATTTCAAAGTGTGAATATATTTCAACCGGAAGAAATGTGAGCATGAAGTTGTGACTCCTCGAGCTTTTTCCTTCTACATGCGCACATGCTGATGGGCATATTAGGCATCCTTCTTACCTCCAGATAAATCTAAAAAAAATTTAGATAATATTTCATTTAATGATGTAACAAATAAAGAACATTATCTAATAAAAATATTCTATTCAAAAAATATTTGAATGGCAGAAGGACTCTGCAATGCGAACAGACGCATCCTTGCTTTCTCGCACGCATGCCTCACATCCAAAAGAGTTGCATGCCAATTTAAAAGGCTATTTCATACTTTAAAATAAGTGCTAAGGAGGTTAAGGGGCTAATTTTCATATTCTATAGGTGAGAGACCCAAAGCAGAAGGATTCTAGTCCTTCTGCATGCTAAAAACAAAGTGGGTGTGTGCCCTACTCCAATTTAGCACTAAGAGTCCTTAACCAATTGGACTCTTAGTTTTAGAATATGGATAAAGTCTTTAAGACCCCTATTTTATGCTATTTTTAAGTGGCTTAATCTAACCTAAATGCTCACCAAATTGATTTAGCAAATTAGCAAGGATTGAGATCAAATTGATCTCCCAAGGAGCTAGGATTTCAACATGTGCTAGCATGCTTACTGGAGATCTTGATTGGATCCAAAATTTCAATCAACCTTATCAAAAAGAATCTTTAGCCAATTTCTTTATATGTGTGATCCATTGAGTTTCACATCTAGCTAGCAGTAGGTTCGGGTGCAAGTTGATCTAATTTGATTAGATTCCTTCTAATCGATTAAAGTCCAAAATGAGCTAACCCGAGTTTAATAATTAGAACCCTTTCTAATTGGCAATTGAATTAAATTTTTTAATTCAATCAAATCTATAAGTCAAGATTGATATCTAGCAATATATCATGACTACTCAAAAGATATAAAATTTGATGAAAATATTAAATATACCCTTCAATGATAAGTTGCCATGCAATTCAATCCTTTGATCATCCTTGCATCTCGAATATGTTCATCAGTATAGAATTATGTCAAATTTAAATGCATATTCATATTGATTCTCTAACAACCAATGATGACTTTAATAACGAAGCATTAGAAATTCTTTCTAATCTTCATTCTACTTTTGGCCAAAAGATATTTTCAGATCATCTAGGGTGAGAATACACAGGATGCGATCTCCTCTTACTAGGAGTGATCGATTCTTTGTTGACCAACTCACAACCTTAATACATGCTTTACTATATCTAAAACATTCCATACATATCTTAATATCATGCTTGGGTATGAACCATAATATGGGTTCATGTGCACAAGATTTCATGATGATCTCAGGTCTAAAGATCACTTGCACAACTCTCACTTAGAAAATCATCTTTTGACATTCAAGTAAGGCTTCCATAAGATGTTCTCTGTCAACAAGTCAATTCAGTAGATTTATTTCTAAATGAGCACCCACATCCTTGTATTAGTATCCACATACAAATGGCTAGTGAGATCAGTTACCCTCTCTGTCAAGCATACATGGCTGTGCCAGTCTTTTCGAAACATTGATCTCTGACACAATATTCTCATGATCAAAAATATTTAAGATTAGGATTTTAAAATTTTAGATCTCATAGGCATGTGTTAGATGTGTGCCTTAGATGCCAGATTGGCTGACACATTCCTATACAAATCTAAGGATAAATTTATAATTTTTACTATAAATCAATAAATGGATTATTTTTCTATCACATTGTGTACATTGTGTCTGTGATACATCCTTTGAGTTAGTAGGAATGTCAATTCATATTTTTAAGAGTTAAAAATTCAAGGCATGAATTTACATAACTAACTCATAAACAGCTCCTGACCATAGGATCATCATGAGGATGGTGATCGATCTGGAAGGTTGGTGTACGATCACTTCCTTAGGGTAGATATGTCTTGAGTCTACAGTGTGGAGACACCAGAGCGAGAGTACAGGTATTCACTGAGAACAAGAGTACTGAGCATGACCATCTCGAGCAGTCATAAGGAAGTCTACCTTCTCATCGATGACTAGCTCGATGCTGCAGTTGTATGTCTAGTTTTTTGATCTGACATGCATCGACAGTTTACCTTGAGTGTGTTATAGTTTGACTACACCATAACTCGATCTCCTAGCTATTCAGAACCCTGAGGTGTATGTTGGCTGTAGCATATTCATTGTAGGAATTAGGTCGCACCAAGATGGGATCTATCAACCTCGGTAGATGAGAGGAGTAGTCCTATGGTGATCGAAAGATTGAGTCCTTAAGCCCATGGCCATGGTAGAGTGAAATAATGGAAAAGAGTTTTCCATTAGGGTTTCACATCGGACTCGGATCGATCGATTGATTCATATGACTGATGTTGGGTTTGACAAGTTCACCTTAACCGTAATTCATTCGAAACTCATGATAGAGGAACTCAATCACACAGGTAGCTGCATCGAGAGGGTCATCTTCAGTTCTGATTGGTTACCACCACATACTGCTAGGTGTCACTGATAGATTTTGGAAGCAATTAGAATGATATTGATGATCGATCATTCTAATTGTCTGAATCAGAAGAGTTCTGGTCCATCAAAAGAAGTTTCGATGATGTCAATGATGAGATCATGACATGTCTCATTACCATACAGAATTGAACCTAACTGGGTCACACAAATAAGAGTTAGGATCTGGATGTCACCAATTGGGCTAACCCAATTGATTTGGATAAGATCCAATTAGGTTCAAGGAAATCGTGCTAGCACACGATTGAGCCTAACTTTCTCCTCATGTAATCTTTTCTATCTCTACTAAGCCAAATATGATTTGACTCACCCAGAGAACCTTGAGAAGGTTTTTCTCAGTCTAAATAAAGTTTGTCCAGCTCAAAAAAGGCTTGTCTTAATTCATGAGATGAATTTAAGACAAGCACCTACTAATTTCTGTCACCTGTCATTTTCATTTTAGGACATCTGTCAAATATTGACATATGGGTCTTAAACTGAAGGCCACTTGGTAAGAGCTCATTGGAGGATTATTGTGGAGTGTCCACATGCCAAACCACATCAAATTGGGTGCCATAATCAGATTATGGCATGAGCCCAATTGGATTAAGTGGGCGCCCCAAATGGATAAGGATTGGAGAGACATGATAAGCTTGGACTCCTTGGCGCCAACTCTCTTTGTGCTTATCCAAAGTTGGTGTCAACTTTTGGAGATAAGGTGGGGTTCTTATTTGATATGATTAGATGACATCACTCCATCAATCAGAATTTTTCTATATTAAATAGAATTTTTTGATTGGTCGAATGATGTGGCACTATGCAGCATACAGGGTCTATAAAATCCCTGTCTGTGCCTAGGGTTTAAAAAGTTTTTGCTCAATACCCAATCAAAATGAGAATCCTCTTCTCTTCTCTATGTCCTCCCTGCTCTCCTCTCTCCCCTCTTTACATCCAAGAAGTTGGACATCCATCTGGCAAAGGTCCAAGGCATGGTGATGCCTGGAACAGGAAGGTTGCAAGACATCTTCGACAAGCTGCTGCTCCAACTTCAGAAAGAGTTCTGAAGCACTTCCAAATCAGATAGAGATATGATTTTTGGAGTATAGATTCATGAGGAGAAGACATTTTCAAGTGGATACTGGTAGAGGCCAGGCACTTGCGGGGCTACATCAGAACCTCAGGCTGTGCTGAGATCATCTACAGGGTAATTAGATTACCCTTGAGGTATGTCTATACTTCTCATACTTTTAGATTTAATTTTACATTTTAAATATTATATAATAAAATTAGATCTAATAGATATTAGATCTAAAATATCATAGGATAAAATTTTTAAATTATTCTACCCCAGATTTGATGAAATCTGGAAGATCCTACAAAGAAAAAAGGCGATTTTTTTCTTCAACTGGTATCAGAGCCAGGTTTTTGGCTCTATTTCAGATCTAATTTAGATCTAATTTTTTATATTTATTTATTTGATATTTAAAATATTTTAAATATCACATCAAATATGATAAGATCTAAAATTAAAATATTTAAAATTAAATCTAAGAAGATCTAACATGCATGAGATGCATGACTAGACTAAGATTAGTTGAATCCATGAACAGTCTTAAGTTTTATATTTTAATGAGATTAAAATATGAATTAAATATAATTTATTATTTATTTTTCTAATATTATAAATATTATAATTAGATCAAAAAATAAAAAATAAAATTTTAATTTTTTCATAAAATTGATCTGTTGCATGCCTAGACTAGTTGTAGAATTATTCCAGTAACTTGTCTAGAATTGATTTAATTTTGAATAGTTCAATTTAAATCTTATTTTTTAGATATTACATGTGATGTATCAGATCTGAAAGTATGTTAATTAGATCAATTTTGATACATGAGATGTATGCCAAGCATGTATTAGTTAGATCTTAAATTGTATATGAGATATGTAAATTTAGATCTAACTAGTTTTGTAGTTAAATTTATATTTCTGATTAAGGTATTCCTTATGGCCATCCGGTCATAAGAATGAAGTAGAATTTTAAGACCCTCTCTTCCCATTCAATAGGGTGTTCATATGATGTGTAGGGCTGCCACACGTTCATCCTTAATCAGAAATCAAAAACTTACTTTTCTGCAAAATCTTAGATCCTGAAACCCTAGGATTTATTTTACATGCTTTGTTTATGAACTCAAACTTAATTAATGAATTAAGCTTATGAAATTAAGTTAGGTCTAAAATTGAGAATTTCATATCTAAGATATTTTCATAAAATTGGGTTCGGACTTGGATAGCTCAATTAGGTCTAGCGGTTGATCAAACTGAATCAAGAGTTGGTTAGGTGGAATCATGAAAGCTAATAACTGACCAGCCTAATAGGATTAAGTCTGGGTCAAGGTCGAATCATATTTGGATGTGACTCGATCAAGTTAAGATCTAATTTGGCTCTATGGTTAGAGTCTGGATTGTAGGTTAACCTAATTAGTTCTGGTTCGACAATTTGGTGTCTAAGGTAAGTTGGGCAGATGCAATCGACTGGTTTTTAATTGGGAGCTACTCGACTCGAATGCGTTCTTATCAAATTAATGGCATATCCCTTCCATCGGTCTCACTTACTTGGCCATATGTGTCGATCCAGTTCTGATTTGAGGTGGCTAACAATTCAAGCTGACCCATGCCACTAGGTTAGTCATAATTGTTATGACTATGTCAAGTCAAGTTTAATGAGACCTAAATCAAATCTTCCTAAGAAAATATTAAGTCTAGATCTTCTACCATTATGGATGTGCGGGCCCTTTTCGGGGTTGATTGTTCTCGGCTGGTTACAATGGCTCAATTACACCGGAAAGATGCAACCATGTCCATTAGGCATTGGATGCTATGGATTAGAGGATGGATTGGGCTCAATATATCGGATATGGTGAGGGACCCAATCAGGAATCTGGTTCGTGTAAATGGTGGGTCTGACTTAACTAAGGATTGGAGCAATATTTCAAACATGGTGAGCTTCATGAATTAGAGATCAAGTTTTGGGTGCACCATGATTAGAGAATCATTGGACAAGAGTTGTCCACTCATCGGTTGACCCATCACCAATAACTGTTAGGTGAGGTGATGAGCCAATTGGTGAGACCGCACCATCCACTAGAAATCACTGATCATGGAGATTTTCACATCTTTACCAAGGGAGTGTAGGGATCTAAGAAAATAGTGGGAGCCAAATTTGTTTAAAAATAAAATCTCTAAACAAATTAGTTAAGTCTGATTACAAAATCTAACTAGAAACTTTTGACTCTCTACAGAAAATATGTCTACCTCCAACTCCCTAACCAAAATACTAGACACCCACAGATTGACTGGATCAAATTTCAAGGACTGGTTGAAAAACTATAGAATTATTCTGGGTTTTGAAAAATTGACTCATGTCTTGGACCAGGACCCACCTGCCATGCCAGTATGTCCGACTGCTGAACAGAGAGCATCCCTGAAAAAGTGGACGGATGATGATAACAAAGTAAGGTACTACATGTTGGGTGCAATGTCTGATGACTTGCAGCACCAACATGAAAATATTTTGACTACCTGCCAAATGTTGGCTCATCTACAAGAGTTGTTTGGTGAATAGAGTCGCGCGGCTAAGTATCAAGTCTGTCAAAGACTTTTTAAGGCCAAGATGCGTGATGGGCAGTCAGTCCAAGATCATTGTTTGACAATAATCAAGGATCTTGAGGAGCTTAGAAGCTCGATGTCATCTTAGACAAGGATTTTCATATTGATGTGATCCTTCAGTCCTTATCCGATGCATATGGTCAGTTCATCATGAACTTCCATATGCATAAGATGTAGTGTACCTTGGCCGAGTTAATGAACATGCTGGTTACGGCTGAGCTTTCTATGAAGGGTTCAAAAGGCTCAGTTCTTACTGTGGGTAGACTTCTTCCAAGAAAAAGTCTTTTGAAAAGAAAAAGAAGTCTGTGAAGAAGCAGAAGATAGATGGGAAGAAGAAGAAGACAGAATCGAAGAAGAAGGCTATTGAAAAGAAAAAATATTTTCACTGCCAATCAGACAGCCATTGGAAGCAAAACTATCCTCAGTACCTGGCCACCCTAAAGAACAAGAAGGATGGTTCTTCTGGAGGTATGCTCATTTTAGAATCTAACCTTACAGTTTCTTCTGCATTCAGTTGGGTGCTTGACTCTGGTTCTAGTGCTCATTTGTGTACCTCTATGCAGGATCTTGAGGAGAGCAGGAGGCTGAGGGATGGGGATATGATCCTACACGTCAGAAATGGAGCAAGAGTTGCTACTGTGACCATGGGAACCTACCCTCTGTGATTATCATTAGGATTAGATTTAGTTTTAAGAAACTGTTATTATGTGCCTGCAGCAAGCAGGAATTTGATTTTTGTTTCATATTTAGCACAAGAAGGCTATGTGATTAGCTTTCATAAGGACCATTGTAACATTTTTATGAAAATAATAAAGTTGCAAATGATTTTGTCATTAATAGTCTCTATCAGTTACATGTTGATGCATCTGTATTTAATATCGAGCAAAATGTAAATGCCATAGGAATTAAAAAGCCTAGAGATAGTCTTAATAATAGGTATCTGTAGCACCTAAGGCTAGGTCATATAGCAGAAGATAGGGTTAACAAATTGGAGAAATCCAGGCTATTGAGTCCGTTGACTTTCGAGTCATATCCAGTTTGTGAATCATGCCTTCAAGGCAAAATGACCAAGCTTCCTTTTGTGGGACATGGGGAAAGGGCGACAGACCTACTTGCCCTAATACATACGGATGTGTGTGGCCCATTTGATGTGCCGGCTAGAGGCAACTATGTCTACTTCATTACCTTTATCGATGATATGTCTTGGTACGGGTATGTGTTTCTAATGAAATACAAGTCTGAAGCTTTTGAAAGGTTCAAAAAATTCAGACATGAGGCAGAAAAATAAATAGAAAAGTCCATTAAGGTTCTTTGATCAGATCGAGGAGGTGAATATCTTAGTTGGAAGTTCCTAAACTATCTTAAGGATAATGGCATAGTCTCTCAATGGACTCTACCTGGAATGCCTCAACTCAACGGAGTTTCAGAATGGAGAAACTGGACCCTACTAGATATGGTCCGTTCCATGATGAGCTTCACAAACCTCTCTGAATTTCTTTGGGGACATTGTCTCATGACAGCAATTTATGTATTGAATAGGATTCCCTCTAAAACTGTTCCTACCACACTGTATGAGATATGGCATGGTAAGAAGCCAAGTCTGAATCATCTCATAATTTGGGGTTGTCTGGCTCATGTCAAGAGACAGCAGACGGACAAGTTAGAGTTCAGGTCTTTTAGAGCTCGATTCATAGGATATCCTAAAGAGTCATCAGGATACTATTTTTATATTCCAAAAGACCACAATGTGATTGTGAGTTGAAATGCTATTTTTCTTAAAAAATAGTTTATTCAAGATAGTGGCATTTGAAGAATAATTAAGCTCAAGGAGAATGTCTCCCAAGAGCAACGAGCTAAAGAATCTGAAGAACCAAATCAATCAGAACCAGTCCTAACACAACCTCTTCCACCTCGTAGGTCGACTAGGATTTCCCATCCTCCTGAAAGGTACTTAGGTACCATACAAGCGGATGTAGAAAAAATATTCCTCACAAGAAATGGGGTTCATGGTGATGATCCCAAGACCTATGACAAGGCGATATCAGATATCAACTCCGAGAAATGGTTAGAGGCAATAAGATCAGAAATTGACTTGATGCACTCAAACCAAGTCTGAACCTTGGTAGATCTACCTGAAGGTATTGTACCTATTGGGTGTAAATGGATCTTCAAGAGAAAGATAGGTGCAGATGGGAATGTGGAGATATTCAAGGCTAGGCTCGTAGTGAAAGGTTATAGTCAGCGCGAAGGCATTGACTATCAAGATACCTTCTCGCCCGTAGCCACGCTAAAATCCATCCGCACATTGCTTGTTGTTGCAACCTATTTCGATTATGAAATATGACAGATGGACGTGAAAATGGCGTTCTTAAATGGATATCTTGAGGAAGATATCTATATGAAACAGCCACTTGGTTTCACATCCAGTGATGATGATCCCAGGATCTGCAAGCTGCAAAGGTCCATTTATGGACTTAAGCAAGCTTCTCAGAGTTGGAATACTCGTTTCAATGATGTGATCAAAATATTTGGTTTCATCAAGAATGAGGAGGAACCATGTGTGTTCAAAAAGGTCAGTGGGAGCGCAGTTGTCTTCCTTGTATTGTACGTAGATGACATCCTCCTAATTGAGAATGACATTCCCATGTTGACCTCAGTCAAAGTATGGTTGTCTAAGGAGTTCTTTATGAAAGATCTAGGAGAGGCATCCTTTATACTGGATATTAAGGTCTATAGAGATAGACCAAATAGGATGCTCGGACTTTCACAGAAGATGTACATTGAGGAGGTGCTAAAAAGGTTTAGCATGGAAAACTCCAAAAGAGGTTTATTACCTTTTAGACATGGCATTCATCTCTCCAAGAAGATGTGCCCTAGCAAACCTCAGGAGATTGAACGCATGAGCAAGATCCCTTATGCTTCGGCAATAGGGAGCCTCATGTATACCATGCTATGTATACAACCTGATATAGCCCATGCTGTGAGTGTCACAAGCAGATATCAGTCGAATCCAGGCGAAGAGCACTAAACTTTTGTGAAATGTATCCTTAAGTACTTGAGAAGGACAAAGGATATGTTTCTAGTCTTTGGGAATGGAGAATTCCAGATTCAGGGATATACAGACTCAGACTTTATGTCTAATATAGATAATCGAAAGTTGACATCTGGGAGTCTGTTCATTTGCATTGATGGTGCAGTCAGCTGAAAGAGTTCCAAGCAGATGGTGATTGCTGATTCCACCATTGAGGCAGAGAACATTGCTGCATCGAAAGCTGCAAAGGAGGCATTCTAGTACAAGAAGTTTGCCGCAGAGCTTGGAGTGATGTCATCGGATGCCATACCTCTTTACTGCAACAATAATGGCACCATAGCCCTAGCTAAGGAGCCAAGGTCTCACCAGAAGTCCAAGAACATCGAGTGGTGATTCCATCTGATCCGTGATTACCTCGAAAAAGATTATGTTGAGGTCAAGAGAGTCGACTCCACAGACAATATAGCAGACCTGCTGACTAAACCATTGGGCCAGTAAAAGATCGAAGCCCACCTTGAGAAGATGGGACTAAGATATGTAGCCAATTGGCATTAGGTCAAGTGGGAGTATATTAGATGTGTGCCCTAGATGCCAGATTAGCTGACACATTCCTGTACAAATCTAAGGGCAAATTTATAATTTTGACTATAAATCAATAAATGGGTTATTTTTCTATCACATTATGTGCATTGTGTCTGTGATACAACCTTTGAGTTAGTAGGAATGTCAATTCATATTTTCAAGAGTTGAAAATTTAAGGCATGAATTTACATAACTAACTCATAAATAGCTCCTGACCATAGGATCATCCCGAAGATGGTGATCGATCCAAAAGGTTGGTGTACGATTGCTTCCTTAGGGTAGATGTATCTTGAGTCTATGGTGTGGAGACACTGGAGTGAGAGTACAGGTTTTCGTTGAGAACGAGAGTACTGAGCGTGACCATCTCGAGCAGTCATAAGGAAATCTACCTTCTCATCGATGACTAGCTCGATGCTGTAGTTGTGTGTCTAGTTCTTTGACCTGAGGTGCATTGACAGTTCACCTTGAGTGTGTTATAGTTTGACTACACCATAACTCGATCTCCTAGCCATTCGGAACCCTGAGGTGTATGTTGGCTATAGCATATTCATTGTAGGAACTAGGTCACACCAAGATGGGATCTATCAACCTCGGTAGATGGGAGATGTAGTCCTATGGTGATCGAAAGATCGAGTCCTTAAGCCCATGGCCATAGCATTGTAAAATAATGGAAAAGAGTTTTTCATTAGGGTTTCACATCAGACTCGGATTGATCGATTGATTCATATGACTGATGTTGGGTTTGACGAGTTCACCTTAACCCTAATTCAGTCAGGACTCATGATAGAGGAACTCAATCACACAGGTAGCTACACCAAGAGATTTATCTTTAGTTCTGATGGATTGCCACCACATACTACTAGGTGTCACTGGTGGATTTTGGGAGCAATTAGAATGATATTGATGATCGATCATTCTAATTATCTGAATCAGAAGAGTTCTGGTCCATCGAAAGGAGTTTCGATGATATCGATGATGAGATCATGACATGTCTCATTACCATACAGAATTGAACCTAACTAGGTCACACAAACAAGGGTTAGGGTCTGGATGTCATCAATTGGGCTAACCCAATTGATTTGGATAAGATCCAATTAGGTTTAAGGAAATCATGCTAGCACACGATTGAGCCTAACTTTCTCCTCGTGTAATCTTTTCTGTCTCTACTAAGCCAAATGTGATTTGACTCACCCAAAGAATCTTAAAAAGATTTATCTCAATCTAAATGAAGCTTGTCCAGCTTAAAAAAGGCTTGTCTTAATTCATGAGATGAATTTAAGACAAGGATCTGCTAATTCCTGTCACCTGTCATTTTCATTTTAGGACATCTGTCAAATGTTGACATATGGGTCTTAAACTGAAGGCCACTTGGCAAGAGCTCATTGGAGGATTATTGTGGATTGTCCACATGCCAAACCACATCAAATTAAGTGCCATAATCAGATTATGGCATGAGCCCAATTGGATTAAGTGGGCGCCCCAAGTGGATAAGGATTGGAGAGACTTGATAAGCTTGGACTCCTTGGCGCCAACTCTCTTTGTGCTTATCCAATGTTGGTGCCAACTTTTGAAGATAAGCTGGGGTTCTTATCTAATGTGATCAGATGACATCACTCCACTAATCAAAATTTTTCTAGATTAAATAAAATTTTTTGATTGATCGAATGATGTGGCACTACGCAGCATACAGGGTTTAAAAAGTTTTTGCTCAATACCCAGCCAAAATGAGAATTCTCTCCTCTTCTCTATGTCCTTTCTACTCTCTTCTCTCTCCTCTTCACATCCAAGAAGTTGAACGTCCATCTGGCTAAGGTCCAAGGTGTGGTGACGCCTGGAACAGGAAGGCTGCAAAACATCTTCGATAGGCTGCTGCTCCAACTTCAGAAGGAGTTCTGAAGCACTTCCAAATCATATAGAGATCTAATTTTTGGAGCATAGATTTGTGAGAAAAATATGTTCTAGGTCTTGCCTGAGTGGATACCAGTAGGGGCCAGGCACTTGCGTGGCTACATCAGAACCTCGAACTATGCTGAGATCATCTACAGGGTAATCAGATTACCCTTGAGGTATGTCTATACTTCTCATACTTTTGAATTTAATTTTAGATTTTAAATATCAGATAATAAAATTAAATCTAACATATATTAGATTTGAAATAGTATAGGATAAAATTTTTAAATTATTCTACTCCAGATTTGATGAAATCTGAAAGATCCTACAAAGGAAAAAGGCAGTTTTTCCTTCAGCATGATCCATTCATGTCTCAAAAAATATTACCTTAATCTTTGAGGTTTATCATAATCTTAAATATAGTAAGATATAGCTAAAATAATGAATCAAATAACTTATTTCATTATCAAAAAAAAAATATCATTACTGAAGGAACCAGATCTAGGGTTTCAGGGTTAGATCTTGAAACTTTTTCAAGATCAGATAGCGAAAGACTACAATAAATCAAAATTTATTTTTTAAAATTAAAAAATTCTTAGATCTAAGATTCTATTACATGATTATTACATAGCATTAAATCAAAAATTAAAATATATAGAGCATGAACTATATGTTGATCATATCAACATGTTTCTATACTACATCTAATGTATGTATTAAATAATAGATCAGATCTATTACCTTGCAAGTTAGACGTTCTAACCTTACTGATCTGGGCTTGAGGATGATGTTGTGAGCCACACATGTGTCCAGCCTCTAGGAGTCATCCACACGAGCCCATAAATCTCGATCAGAAGTCTTGCTTCAGAAAATCAGCATAGTATGCTAGTACTGTGCTGATCCTTCTTCGATGGTTGATCAGATATCTTCTTTCTTTTGATTTGGACTCTTCCAAAGATGAAAAGTATGAGGAGGAGTTTTAGATCTGAAACACTCTCAAGAAACTCAAGATGGAGGAAGAAAAGAAATGAAACTAACAACCTTTGAAGAAGACCCTCTTCTTCTTCTCTTTACTCTCTCCTAGACACCCTGTCTTGTGTCTATTATATCTCCATGACCCAAAGGTCTCTCAAATCTTTGTGTTTTTCAAAAATTTTATGAAAAAACTCATTTTATAGAGAGAAATATGATAGAGTCCTTGTCTAGATCAAATACCTAGTCAAGACTTATCCAAACATGGCAAGATAAGGGGTGCCTAACTCTTGGGCTCCTCCTCCTTATTTTCGTGCATGGACCACCAGCAAAGGGTGCACAATATGTGCCCTAAAAGCCATAAAAATCCCAAAAGAAATCTAGATAAATTTGGTGTAAAAAAAAAAAGAGTTTTGAATTTCTAAAACTCTATCTCATAGAATTTGAAATTCAAACTTATTCCTACTTTGATTTGATCCACAACCACTTTCCATGTATGCAAGAAGAGAGGAAACCTTTTAAATGTGAGAAAGACCTGGGAGAGGGCTTTTGTCACACAAAATAAGAGGGGATTGGCACAGAATAAGAGAGAGGGCGTGGGGGGGGCTTACGTGGCGCAAGGTGGAATCCTAGTCTTACTAGGATTCTATCTTATGACTTGTTTTAATTTGATTTCTCAAACCAAATCAAATCAAAATTAAATCAACCTAATTAAAATAGGTCTTAACCTAATTAAAAATTTAATTTAATCAAATTAAATTAGATTTAAATTAGATTTAATTTTCTAATTAAATTAAAAATTAGGTTGACCCAAGTCCTAATTGAACTAGGACTAGTTTTTCCTTGCACTTGGCTTATCCAATAAATCAATTGAACTTGATCCAATCAAGCCCAAACTAAATCTAATTAAATCATATTCAATTAAACTTAATCTCAGCCTATTGACTTAATCAAATTAAGCTAATTAGCAATCGAATTGCTAATCGATCCTTCTGCAATACTTGCACTAGGTTAAATATCAATCGTATTGATCATTTAACCCTAGAACGATTCTTAATCATTGATCAACCATCCGATCAGATTATGAACTCTAATGTGTGTGACCTCATAGGTCTGAACCTAAGCTGATAGCACAAGACTAAATTTTTGTACCAATCAAAGTGACCATCTAGTTATGGTACCCGACGATCGGATAGGTCGAATGTGCAGAACAACATCCTTAGAATCCCTGCGGATATAATTTTCATATAATTCATCTCCTTGACCAAAATGATCATAGGACACCTCAGAGTTTAACTGTCAACTCTGATCAGGCTGTCCATATTGTATTTCAAAATATCAAATCCATCTGATGGATTATCCTGGCTTAGGTTTTGCTAAATTGAAATACAGCGACTCATTCTTCTCCAACTCTTAGAGTAGTCAATCCCATCTCGATCACACTCTGATTTTGCAAGTACTTGGCTATGCTCAGAAGCCTTCTGTCATTGAATTAAAAATTCAGTTAGTCCAGTACCAAAGCATAGTGAGTTGCTTGCAAGTCACTGACGTGATCTCAGGTCTAAGAGACACTTATACCTATATCCCATCAGAGTCATTCTCGACAGCAGAATACTCTAGAGTTGGTCACATTCTATGATGATGTACCCTTACATCTTATCTGTATGCCATACTAGTGTCTCCACACTCCTTGGTTAAGAGGACAACTAACCCATATGGCCTACAGCGACCTATGCTCGATAGAAGCTGTCATCCTTATTAACAGCCTATCATTTGGTCATGAACAGTTTTAAGGACTAATCGATAAATTCTCTCTTTATCAAACTTAAATAGTCCTAAGGACTTCATCATAACAATGGAGTTTATTAGAAGATGAAAGCTTATGATAAAAATACCAAATATATTTTACTTATTAACAAATCAATTACAATACTTGGTTGCTCAACCGTCAACAGCTTGACGATTGGCTTTTGGGACATATTTTCCATCAACTCCCACTTGTCCTAAAGCCATTCGGCACAGTATCTAATATCCATCTTTGACTTGTGGACGTCGAACTCCTTTATTGTCAGGGCTTTAGTGAAGGGGTCGGTCAGGTTTTTCTTTCCATCAATGTTCTGAAGGTCGATGTCATTTCGATCCACGATCTCTCGGACCAGGTGGAAGCGACGCAAAATGTGCTTCGTCCGCTGGTGTGCTTTGGGTTCCTTCGTCTGAGCAATGGCACCAGTGCTGTCGCAGTAGAGCAGAACCGAACCATCGAGGGAGGGTGCTACTCCAAGCTCAGTGATGAATTTCCTCAACCACACAGTTTCCTTTGCGGCATCCGATGCTGCGATGTACTCCACTTCACAAACAGAGTCCACCACAGTATGCTGCTTGGAACTCTTCCAGCAGATGGCTCCACCATTCAGAGTAAAGATATAACCCGACACGTTTCTGCTGTCATCATGGTCAGATTGAAAGTTAGAGTTTGTGAACCCCACAAGTTTCAGATCTGACTCGCCATAAACTAACCATTGGTCTTTAGTATTTCTCAAATACTTAAGGATGGCTTTAACCACTTTCCAGTAGTTTTCTCCAGGATCAGATTGGTATCTACTTACTACTCCTAGTGAGTATGCCACATCTGGTCTTGTACATGTCACGGCGTATATGATAGATCTTACGATCGAAGCATATAGGACTCTACTCATACGCTCTCTCTCTTCAGGAGTTGTCGGACAATCCTTCTTAGAGAGAGAAATTCCATGGCCTATCGGTAGATAGCCCTTCTTGGAATTTTTCATGCTGAACCTCTTCAGCATAGTGTCGATGTACGTGGATTGGGATAACTCAAGCATCTTTTTAGATCTATCCCTATAGATCTTCATCCCTAGGATGTAAAATGCTTCACCCAAGTCCTTCATGGAGAACTATGATGACAACCAAACTTTTATTCCCTATAGTGTGGGGATGTCATTTCCGATTAAGAGAATGTCATCCACGTACAAGACAAGAAATACCATAACTGGACCATTTGCCCATTTATAGATGCAGGGCTCTTCACCATTCTTGACGAAGCCATACGTTTTGATCACCTTATCAAAATGCATGTTCCAACTCTGAGAAGCCTGCTTCAATCCATAAATGTGTTGGGAATAGTGTCCCAAAGTCAACCGTCAGTCTGTTGATGGTTGTGCTCTTTCTTATATTAGTATATGAATTATAAATTAATAAAAATTATTTTGGTATTTTTCATCATAAATTGTTTCATCTTCTAATGAACTCCTGATTGGTGGTAAAGTCCTTAGGACTATTTAGACTCGACAAAAGAGGATTTGTCGTTTAGTCCTTAAACCTGTTCGCGATCAAATGATACGTTGTTACCAAGGACAATAACATTTATCAAGCATAGGTCGTTGTGTGCCATATGGGTTGGTTGTCCTCTTAACCAAGGAGTGTGGAGACACTGGTATGGCATACAGGTGAGATTTAAGGGAACATCTGCACTGAACGTGACCGACTCCAGAGCTTTTTCTGCTGTCAAGATTTGCTCCGATGGGATATGGGTATAACTGTCCCTCCGACCTGAGACTGCCACAGTGACTTGCAAGCAACTCATTGCACTTAGGCACTAGACTACCTAAATTTCTAATTCAGTGACGGAAGGCTGCTGGGTGTAGTCAAGTACTTGACTTGTCGGTGCGTATGTCAAGATGGGATTGACCACTCTAGTTCAAGAGCTGTATATAGTCGTGTTTCAATTTAGCAAAATCTTGGCCAGGGTAGTTCTTGTGAGGAGTCACAGGACTATTTGAGTTGAGCACAATTCAGATGATCTGATCAGGGTTGACAGTTTAATCCTGAGTCGTCCTACACACAGGGGTCAAAAGGGATGAATTATATAGTAACCATATTCGTGTAGGTTCTAAATGTTGTGATTGCGACTATTCGATCTATCCGAACGTCGGATACCATTGCTAGATGGTCACTTTGATTAGTACAAAAATTGTTTCTTATGCTACCGGCTTAGGTTTGAACCTGCAGGGTCACACACATTAGAGGTTCCTATCTGATCTGATGGCTAGGTTTGAACCTGGACTCTTCGACCAAGAGTCCTAATACTTGGAGACTCTGAGTCCTATGTATCTGGGACTATGTGATCAAGAATCAAGATTCTCTAATCATGAGTTCCACACATTTTGGGTACCGGGGTCAAGAGTCCCACTGGTTTGGGACTCTTCGATCAAGGTTTCATATCGATGGACTTTGATGCCCGATTGCCCATCAGATTTGGACTCAATATTTATGAGAGATTTAATTAGTGATTTGATCACTAATTAACTCAATTTTATTGAGTAATTATTTTTGGATCAAGTTCAATTGAATTGGATTCAGTTGGGTCTGACCCAATTAGGTTAAGAGTTGACCTAATCGCCAAGGTGGTTTGGTCCCTGATATGATCAAGGGTTGAGCTTAGTCAATTCCTGATTTGATTAAAATTTTATTGAGCCTAATTAAACCTAGTTGTATTGGATTTAACTTAGTCTAATTATGCCTAACCTATTTTAATATGGTTGGTTCAATTAGATTGGTTTAAAATTTCAAACCATCTTGACTTATCTCCCTGCGCCACCTCATCTCACCTGCGCCTATTTGAATTCATAAGAAATAAGTTCTCATGAATTTTCTCTCACACAGAAGCCTTCCCATGCCTCATCTATGTGCACCATTGTGAGTGGATAAAGATGGTTGGTTGGCCATTCAAATTCAAATGATGTTTGAATTTGAATGGGCAACTAATCTCATGCGCCACCTTATCCACTTGTGCGCCACTTACTCTACATGAGAAAAGGTTTCTCGTGTAAACTCTCCATGCACAAAGAATCCACACCCCTTCTCTTCTCATGCCAAGAGTGGATAAAGATTGGTTGGTTGGCATTTGAATTCAAATTCGATTTGAATTCAAGTGAGCAACCACCTAGCTTTATCCTCTCACGCGGTGAAGATGCGGTAAAGATGCGGTCTTGCACTGTTTTAAAAAAGGGAAGAGAATGGGGGGCATGCACATGACTTTCTGAGAGGGAAAGGGTGGCATGAGAAAGGTCTTCTACGTGAGAAAAGAAAACAAAAGAAGAGAAAAGAAAAGAAGAGAGAAAGGGTGCAAGGTTCTTCTGTGAGTACCCTAGGGTTTCTGCCTAGGGTTCGGGAAGTGAGAAGGTGAGCTATGAGTGTCGTGAACCCACCAAACTTCAGAGAGAGCTTCATCAATCTCTCAAATTTTTTTGCTGACAATTCGAAGCATCCGAAGAGTCAGCAGATATCGATCGAAGGAGTTCGATCAGCATCGACCATCGAAAGGGTTCTACAACGAACTAGCATTCGTGAGGAGTCGATCAGATCGAGAGCTTTATGTGGATGATCCACGGAGGTCAGACATACTGTGTGGCTGTATTGCAATGATCAGACCTTTCTAACGGTGATCAGACTGCAGCGATCGACTACCTACACGAAGGTAATTTGTTCTGAACACATAACAGTAAAACATTTACCGTAGAATTCGAAATTTTAAATTTAAATGCATGCTATATATATTATATTTAGATCCTTATGTAGGATTAATATATATTAATTAATTAGATTAATTAATAATTTTTACTGTAAAATTATAATTTTGAAAAAGTTTTAAAATTATCGTTTTACCCCTGCACAGAAATTCACTACAAATGGTATCAGAGCGGGTTCTAAAATATGATATACTTTTGCATACATAGATTAAGTAGTAATCTAAAAGTTTAAATTTAAAATTTGAATTTGGATTTTGAAATTCAAAATTTGAAATTTGAATTTTGAAATTTAAAATTCAAAATTTAAAATTTAAAAATTTGAAATTTGAAATTTGAAATTTGTTTGAAATTTCAAATTTGAAATTCAAAATTTTGAAATTTAAAATTTGTTTGAAATTCAAAATTCAAAATCTAAAATTTAAAATTTGAAATTTAAAATTTAAATTTTGAAATTGATATATTTAGATATACTTGATCCAAGTTGCAAGTAGTCTAATTGGGTTGGTTGCCATGGTCATCCAGTCATAGGAGAAAAGTAGGATTTAAAGGCCCTCTCCTCCCATTCGATGGGGTTCTCCTATGGCGGTAGGGGTGCCGAGTGATTATATCCCATGCAGACGAAGCAGCAAAAGGATTTAATTGTAAAGGTTCCATTATAAAATTTATCATGAATGTGTTAGATTAGTTCTAAAAGAATATTCATGATTTATTTTGATTGAGTTATTTTCTGTTATGTAATTAGTAATAGGATTGCTGTTTATGTAATGTGCTGATCCGTTTGTGAAATGAGTCAACACATTTGGTGAACAAAAAATAAAACCTTTTAAATTTGAAAATTATTTTTGAAATGCCAAACCTTGACCCATCAGCCCAAATACTTAATTAAAAGAATTAAATATTATCTAGATGGTCTAGAATTATGAATTAAGACCTAAGATAATTGCATAAACTTATGGGTCAATAGGTTAGATGGATTAGGTCCATAATTGGGTTAGACCTAAGGTTAGCTTAAAGAAATGGACTAAATTAGAGTAATTGGTCAAATCTAATCAAAAGTTAAATTAGATTTGGTCAAGGACACTCTAGACTCAACTCCAATAGTTGTAGTTGAATGGGTCCATGTCTTTAACTAGATCAAGATGGACTTAATTCATAGCTATACGGTGGAACCTTATTTACTAAGTTGATCAAATTAAAACTAATGAACCGATTGGTGTCTAAGGTAAGTTCGGTAGTCTGACCAGTGGTTTTTAACTGGGAGCTACTCGCATTGATTCGATCTTTGATGAGTTAATGGCATATCTCTTCCACTGATCTCACTTACCTGGCCAACCTAGTGAGTTAAGTTTTGATTAGATCACTTGGTGATTAGGGCTCACCCAAGTCATTAGGTAAATCAGTGTGACTGATTTAGGTGCTCCTAATGCCAGCTTTAATTAAATCTTTTTTAATCTGACTTGGTGAAGTCAGTGGGAGGATTGAAATTGGCTGGTTAATTTCTTCTCTTCTATCCTTTAATAAAATCTTCAAAAATTATTAGGTCCCTAAAAATGATTAAGTTATAGTGATAACTAAGTCATAGCCTCCCATTAAGTGAGTGATAATGAGTCCATTAGTTTTATAATCATTGGAGGCCCAAAGGCCTGGTGCTTATTGACTAATGGAATTATCATTCGTAATATGATCATTTGGTTGAGTTTTTCTGATGGTGGTCAGGTTGGTCGGCCAAAGTTGGGCCTGATCATTTATTGGTCAGATTCACCAAATCAAATCATGTTAATGGTTGGACCTAACCAGATCTTTTAAGTAGAGGCCAAAGCCTATTGATTAGGTTCTGGGGCAAAATCAATTACTAAAAGTTGTTTAGAGAAACAACTGATTATGAACCTACCCATAGATGCACATGGGTTGACCAGCCAAAGTTGGGATCGTGTGTGGTCTGTGTGGATTCTAGTACCCACTAAGAAATTAAAGTAATTCTTCGAATTTAAGGTTGAGGCTACCAGTTCATAAAAATACTGGGAGAAACTTTAGACTAAAGTCCAAGTCTTTAGTATTAGTAATTTATGTACTAATAAAGGTCTGATTTTCCTTTATGCAGCTATGGCCACTACCCTGTCGCTCCGGTCATTATTAGATAATGACAAGCTCATGGGACCTAATTTCGATAGCTAGTATCAAAGATTGAAAATCATCCTTGAGCATGAACGGATCCTTTATGTAGTAACGAATCCGGCACCTGAGGAGCCAACCCCGAATACTAGAGGGACGGTCCGAGACACTTATCAAAAGTGGCTCAACGACCGCACCACCGTTCGGTGCATAATGCTGGCGGCAATGAATGATGAGTTCAGCCACAGGTTCGAGAACGCCCAGCCGCAGAAGATGCTTCAAATGTTGAACGACTCCTTTAGCACGCCTGACGATATTGAAAGGCACAAAACTAGTTATGCCATTTTCAATGCTCGGATGAGGGATGGGGCCTCAGTTACTGATCATGTACTGTACATGATCAAAATGATTGAGCACCTAAGTAAACTAGGCTTTCCCTTGCATAAGTAGCTCAGTAAGGATTCGATCCTTAATTCTTTGCCCAAGTCCTTCCTCCCCTTCCTTACTCATTTTCGGATGACAAAGCCTGCAGTGAACTATCACAGCTTGTTGGGGTTGCTGCAAAACTTTGAGAAGGATCACCAGCTCCATAAGGAGTCGTGAATGTTGTGGGAGGGTCTTCTTTTGATCGTCGACCCTTTAAGAAAGGGAAGAAGAATAAGAAGAAGAAGAATAAGAAGGTGCAGCCGCATGCTGGGACGTCTGCACAGGGTCAGACCAAAAAGCGCAAGCCCGACCAGAGCCAGGCAGAGTGCTTGTTTTGCAAGAAGCAGGGGCACTGAAAGAGGAACTGTCTTCTATACATTGCCTCCTTAGACCCGAACAGGCCAAAGAAGAAGCATGGTAATTATATGATAATACCGTGCAACTTTTTCAGTTGTGATACTACTGCCTGGGTATTGGATACCGGAAGCCCTTATCGTATCTGTAATTCGATGCAGGGTCTACAGATTAGTAGGAGATTTGATGAAGGTGAGAGGTTCCTGAACGTTGGAGATGGAAGCAAAGTTTCAGTTCTAGCTTTAGGAATCATGAACCTTGTAATCAACTCTCGTAATGTAATTCTGAGTGAATGTCACTATTGTCCAAGTTTTTTATTAAATATTATTTCTGTAGGCCTTTTGACCATGTACAGTTATGAATTTTTAATAAAAGAAAACTTTTGCAATATCATTTTGAATGATGTTACAATATTTGTTGGATAACTAAATAATAGAATTTACTTACTATCACAGCTTGTTAATATGGTTCAAACCTTCGGTAAACACCCTAGAATGGATAATATGTCGGAAGTCTATCTTTGGCACTATGGTCTAGGTCATATCAATAGAACAGGATAAACAGGTTAGCTCAAGAAGGAATTCTTGAAGTTGATGATTGTGAATCACTTCCAACTTGTGAGTCCTGTCTTCTTGAAAAGATATGTTGGGAAATGTGTCCCAAAAAGCCAATCGTCAAGCTATTGACGGTTGAGCAACCAAGTATTGTAATTGATTTGTTAATAAATAAAATATATTTGGCATTTTCATCATAAGCTTTCATCTTCTAATGAACTCCGTTGTTATGATGAAGTCCTTAGGATTATTTAAGTTCGATAAAGAGAAGATTTATCGATTAGTCCTTAAAACTGTTCACGACCAAATGATAGGCTGTTAATAAGGACGACAGCTTCTACCGAGCATAGGTCGCTGTAGGCCATATGGGTTGGTTGTCCTCTTAACCAAGGAGTGTGGAGACACTGGTATGGCATACAGGTGAGATATAAGGGTACATCATCATTGAACGTGACCAACTCCAGAGCATTCTACTGTCGAGAATGTCTCTGATGGGATATAGGTATAAGTATCCCTTAGACTTGAGATCACCTCAGTGACTTGCAAGCAACTCACTGTGCTTTGGTACTGGACTAACTGAATTTCTAATTCAGGGATGGAAGGCTTCTGGGCACAGTCAAGTACTTGCGAAGTCAGAGTGTAATCGAGATGGGATTGATCACTCCAAGAGTTGGAGAAGAATGAGTCGCTGTATTTCAATTTAGAAAAACCTTGGCCAGGATAATCCATCAGATGGATTTGATATTTTGAAATACAATGTGGACAACCTGATCAGAGTTGACAGTTAAACTCTGGGGTGTCCTATGATCATTTTGGTCAAGGGAATGAATTATATGAAAACTATATCCGCATGGGTTCTAAGGATGTTGTTCTACACATTCGACCTATCCAGTCGTCGGGTACCATTGCTAGATGGTCACTTCGATTGGTATAGAAATTTGTTCCTATGCTATCGGCTTAGGTTCGGACCTATAAGGTCACACACATTAGAGTTCATGATCCGATCAGATGGTTGATCAACGATTAAGAATCATTCTAGGGTTAAATGATCAATATGATTGACATTTAACCCAGTGCAAGTGTTGCAGGAGGATCGATTAGCAATTTGATTGCTAATTGGCTTAATTTGATTAAGCCAATAGGCTGAGATTAAGTCTAATTAAATATGATTTAATTAGATTTATTTTGGGCTTGATTGGATCAAGTCCAATTGATTTATTGGATAAGCCAAGTGCAAGGAAAAACTAGTCCTAGTTCAACTAGGACTTGGGTCAATCTAATTTCTAATTTGATTAGAAAATTAAATCAGATTTAAATCTAATTTAATCTGATTAAATTAGATTCTTAATTGGGTTAAGACCTATTTTAATTGGGTTAATCTAATTTTGATTTGATTTGGTTTGGGAAACCAAATTAAAACAAGTCATAAGACAGAATCCTAGTAAGACTAGGATTCCACCTTGCGCCACATAATCCTTCTCCATGCCCTCTCTCTTATTCAACGCCAATCTCCACTTATTTTGTGCGATAAAAGCCCTCTCCCAGATCTCTCCCACGTTCACAAAAGGTCTTCTCTCTTCTTTCTTACATGGAAGGTGGTTTGGATCAAATCTAAAAGGAATAAGTTTGGATTTCGAATTCTATGAGATAGAGTTTTAGAAATCCAAAACTCTTTCAATTTTGCACCAAATTTATCCAAATTTTTTTTAACATTTTTATGGATTTTAGGGTATACATTGTGCACCCTTTTTTGGTGATCCATTCATGAAAATATGAAGGAGGTGCTCAAGAGTTGGGCGTCCCTTAACTTGCCATGTTTGGATAAGCCTTGACTAGGTGTTTGACCTAGACAAGGACTCTATCATATCTCTCTATATAAGATGAGTTTCTTCATGAAATTTTAGGAGAAGTTAGAGACTTGAGAGACCTTTGTGCTATCCATAAATTAGAAAGAAATACCTTTGGGTCGTGGAGATATAAAAGATGCAAGTTTGGGTGTCTAGAGAGAAAAACATGAAGAAGAAGAGGGTCTTCTTCTTGGGTTTTTGTTTTCATATCTTTCCTCCCTCCATCTTGAGTTTCCTGAGAGTGTCTTAGATCTGAAACTCCTCCTTCTACTTTCCATCTTTGGAAGAGTCTAAATCAAGAAGAAGGAGGCACCTGATCAACCATCAAAGAAGGATCAGCGCAGTACTAGCATACTGTGCTGATTTCCTGAAGCAGGACTTCTGATCGAGATTCGTGGGCTCGTGTGGACGACTCCTAGAGGCCGGATGCATGTGCAGCTTGCAACATCATCCTCAAGCCCAGATCAGCAAGGTTAGAATGTCTAACTTGCAAGGTAATAGATCTGATCTATTGTTTAATACATACATTAGATGTAGTATAGAAACATGTTGATATGATCAACATGTAGTTCATGCTATATTTATAAATTTTAATTTCTGATTTAATGCCATGTAATAATCATGTAATAGAATCTTAGATCTAGAGATTTTCTAATCTTAGAAAATAAATTTTGATTTATTTTAGTCTTCCGCTGTATGATCTTGAAAAAGTTTCAAGATCTAACCCTCTTTTTCAAGATCTAACCCTGAAACCCTAGATCTGGTTCCTTCATTTGGTATCAGAGCCAGGTTCTTTATTACATGATTATTTATACATACTTAGATTATTTTTATATTAGATCTAATTTATAATCTAATTATTAAATCTGAAATTAAAATTTTATATCAATCACAAACTGCAAGGTTGTCCTGCTGTAAGGTTTACCCCTTACAGTGCAAAGGTTGTCCTAGTTTGTGTAGATCTATCTTTAATCATAAATTTATTAGATATGATCTAGATTAAATTTATGATTTATTAGATTTAAAATATGTTTAAATCTGAAATAAAATCTCTTAGTTAATAATTTTTGTGCAAAGAAATTGTTTAAAGTTGAAATTGTTTTAATTACATGAACCCGTTTAGATTAGATCTAAAGTAGTTTCATGTTTATTTCACTTGCATCTTGATTATGAATCAAACAAGCAATATGGTTGGTAGAATCATATTGTAAAATTGTTTTACAAATATGAAAATTATTTTTTGAAAAGCCGAACCCAACCCTCAGCCCAAAACTTAATTAAGAATTAAGAAGTTGTTTGATTAGGTTCTAGGATTGTTAATTGAAGAACCTAAGACACAAATCATAACACATTGGGTTAATGGGTTAGTGGGAATTAGGTCCATTAATTGGGTTAGACCTATGGTTAGATTAAAGATGGACTTAATTAGAGAATTGACTAAATCTAATCAATTGTTGTCTTAGATTAGGTCAAGGATTCTCTAGATCAATTACAATAGTTGTAGTTGGTCAAGTCCATGTCTTTAACGAGAACCAAATGGACTTGATTCTTGGCTAAGCGGTCTAGCACGAACTGTTAGGTTGATCTAATCGAAACTAATTAAACTAGTTGGTGTCTAAGGTAAACCAGACCGGTGTTTTTTAATTGGGAGCCCGCTTACCTGGCCATTTCTGATGGTGTCTAAGGCAAGCATTGGCAGACCCTCCCACTGATCGAACTTACTTGGCCTCTTGGTGAAATTATGTTTTGATCGGATCACTTGACTATTCGAGCTGACCCATGTCAGCTAGGTAAATCAGTGTGACTGATTTAGGTGCTCCTAGACCAGCCCTGGTCTCCCTTAAGCTGACTTGGTGAAGCCAGTGGGAGGATCATGATAAGCTGGTTCATCTGACCTCATCCTCTAAATTATTTAAATCTTCTAAAATTATTAGGTCCTTAAAATGACAACGTTATGGAGATAACTGAGTCATAGCCTCCCATTAAGGTGTTTGATAATGAGTCCATTAACTCAATAATCATTGCAGACCCAAAGGCCTGGTGCTTGTTGACTAATGGAATTATCACTCATCATATGATGACTTGGAAGTGTCTCTCTAATGGTGGTTAGGTGAGCCAACCAAAGTTAGGCTTAATCATTCGTTGGTTAGATACACCAAGTATGATCATGTTAATGGTTGGACCTAACCGGATCCTTACAGTGGAGGCCAAAGCCTACTGATTAGGTTTCTGGGGCAAAATTAAAATTACTAGAAATTGTTTAGAGAAACAATTGGTTATGAACCTACCCTTAGATGTACATGGGTTGACCAACCAAAGTTGGGCTTGTGTGCAGTCTAAGTGGATTCTAGTACCTGCTAAGGAATTAAAATAATTCCTCGAGTTGGAGGTAGAGGCTACCAATTCGAATAAAATAGTGGGAGAAACCTTTTGATTAAAGTCCAAATCTTTAGGTTTAATGAATCAATTACTAATTAGGTTATGGTTGTCCTTTGTGCAAATATGGCCACTTCCCTATCGCTCCGATCATTGTTGGACAATGATAAGTTGGTGGGACCCAACTTCGGTAGCTGGTACCGAAAGTTGAAGATAGTCCTGGAGCATGAACGGATCCTATATGTGATAATAGATCCTACACCTGAGGAGCCAGCTGTCAATGCACGTGGAACAATCAGAGATACTTACCAGAAGTGGCTCAGTGATCGGACCATGGTGTGCTGTATCATGCTGGCTATCATGAGCGACGAGTTCAGTCGCAGATTCGAGACGGCTCAGCCAAAGGACAAGCTTCAAGTGTTGGAGGATGCCTTTGGCACACCCGATGACATGGAGAGGCACAAGACTAGTTGTGCCATCTTCAACGCCAAAATGCGGGATGGTACCTCTGTCACTGATCATGTATTGTACATGATCGAGCTGATGGAATGATTAAGCAAGCTCGACTTTTCCTTGCATGAGCAGCTTGGGAAAGATGCAATACTGAACTCGCTGCCCAAGTCTTATCTCCCATTCCTCACTCATTATAGAATGACAAAGCCTGAAGAGAACTACCACGGGTTACTGGGGTTGCTTCAGAACTTTGAGAAGGATCACCAACTTCACAAGGAGTCGGTGAACTTAGTGGGAGGTTCGTCTTCTGGTTCTCGACCTTTTAAGAAAGGGAAGAAGAACAAGAAGAAGAAAGTAAAGAAGGTGCAAGTTCAGGCTAGGACATCAGTGCAGAGCTAGACCAAAAAGGTCAAGCCTGATAAGAGTCTATTCTACTGGCAAGCACCCTAGATTAGATAGTGTGTCAGATATCTACTTATGGCACTATAGGCTAGGTCATATAAACAAGAACAGAATAAATAGGTTGACTCAAGAGGAAATTCTCGAAGTTAGTGATTGTGAATCACTTCCAACCTGTGAGTCCTGTCTTCTTGGTAAAATGACCAAGTCACCTTTTACTGGAAAAGGTGAGAGAGCTACTGAGCTCTTGAGCCTAGTACATACTGATGTATGTGGGCCCATGAGCACCAGTGCTAGAGGTGGATATTTCTACTTCATAACTTTCACGGATGACCTATCTCGATATGGATATGTCTATCTGATGAAACATAAGTCGGATTCATTTGAAATGTTCAAACGATTCTGAAGTGAAGTAGAAAAATAAACTGCGAAGAGTATTAAAACTCTTCGATCTGATCGAGGAGGAGAATACCTTTCTAGTGAGTTTCTCACATATCTAGGAGAGAATGGGATTCTTTCCTAATGGACTCCTCCAGGAACACCACAGCATAATTATGTGTTTGAAAGGAGGAATCGGACTTTGTTAGACATGGTCCGATCCATGATGGGTTTTTGCTAGCTTGTTGATATCCTTCTGGGGATATGCACTCGAATCAGCCTGTTATCTGTTAAATAGGATTCCAAGTAAGTCTGTAATTAAGATTCCATATGAGATATGGACAGGACGTAAGTCAGTACTTTCACACCTTAGGGTCTGGGGGTGCCCGGCCTATGTCAAACGATTAGTCACAGACAAACTTGGACCTAGGTCTGACAAATGCTCATTCATAGGGTACCCCAAAGAGACAAAGGATATTTTTTCTACCATGCTGATGAACAAAAGGTGTTCGTCAGCCTTAAGGCAATCTTTTTAGAAAAGGAGTTCCTTGGTGAAGGAACCGTTGCCTCTAAGGTTGAACTTGATGAAGTTCAACAGGTAGAAGGACCGACACCAATAGCTGAACCTGAGTCGGATATGATTAGATCACATCCGAAGCCCAATATACCTGCACCATTAAGGCGATCCGGTAGAGTACCGCATCAGCCGGACAGATACTACGATTTCTTGGTCCGGGATGGTGATCCCATCAAACTTGATGAGAATAATGAGGATCCGATCACCTATATGGATGCTATGCAGAGACCTGATTCCGAGAAATGGCTTGAAGCCATGAAATCCGAAATGGAGTCCATGAAGGTCAACGATGTATGGACATTGGTTGACCCACCTGAAGGGGTTAAACCCATTGGGTGTAAATGGGTCTTCAAAAGGAAGAGGGGCACAGACGGAAAGGTGGAGACCTATAAAGCCCGTCTGGTTGCCAAGGGGTATCGTCAACGTTATGGTATTGACTATGATGAGATATTTTCCCCTATGGCAATGCTCAAATCTATTCGGATAATACTTGCAATAGCTGCCCATCTGGATTATGAGATCTGGCAGATGGATGTAAAGACAGCTTTCCAGAATGGAGAGCTGACTGAAGAGGTGTACATGATACAACCTGAAGGGTTTACATCCACAGATGAGTCCAAGGTGTGCAAGCTTCAGAGATCCATTTATGGACTGAAGCAAGCTTCTCGGAGTTGGAACATGCGTTTTGATAAGGTGATCAAAACGTATGGCTTCATTAAGAATGGAGAAGAGCCCTGCATCTATAAATGGGCAAATGGTTCAGTTGTGGTATTCCTTGTCTTGTACGTGGATGACATTCTCTTAATCGGGAATGACATCCCCGCACTACAGGGAATAAAAGTTTGGTTGTCATTATAGTTCTCCATGAAGGACTTGGGTGAAGCATCCTACATCCTAGGGATGAAGATCTATAGGGATAGATCTAAAAGGATGCTTGGGTTATCCCAGTCCATGTACATAGACACTGTGCTGAAGAGGTTCAGCATGGAGAATTCCAAGAAGGGCTATCTACCGATAGGCCAAGGAATTTCTCTCTCTAAGAAGGATTGTCCGACAACTCCTGAAGAGAGAGAGCGTATGAGTAGAGTCCCATATGCTTCAGCCGTGGGATCTATCATGTACGCCATGACATGTACAAGACTAGATGTGGCATACTCACTAGGAGTAGTGAGTAGATACCAATCTGATTCTGGAGAGAATCACTGGAAAGTGTTTAAAGCCATCCTTAAGTATTTGAGAAATACTAAGGACCAATGGTTGGTTTATGGCAAGTCAGATCTGAAACTTGTGGGGTTCACAGACTCTAGCTTTCAATCTGACCATGATGACAGCAGGAGCGTGTCGGGTTATATCTTTACTCTGAATGATGGAGCCATCTGCTGGAAGAGTTCCAAGCAGCATACTGTGGCGGACTCTGTTTGTGAAGCGGAGTACATCGTAGCATCGGATGCTGCAAAGGAAGCTGTGGCTGAGAAAATCCATCACTGAGCTCGAAGTAGCACCCTCCCTCGATGGTCCGGTCCTGCTCTACTGTGACAGCACTGGTGCCATAGCTCAGGTGAATGAACCCAAAGCACATCAGCGGACGAAGCACATCTTGCGCCGCTTCCACCTGGTTCGGGAGATCATGGATCGAGGTGACGTCGACCTTCAGAAGATCGACGAAAAAGAGAACCTAGCCGACCCCTTCACTAAAGCCCTGGCAATAAAGGAGTTCGACAACCACAAGTCGAAGATGGGTATTAGATACTGTACCGAGTGGCTTTAGGACAAGTGGGAGTTGTTGGAAAATGTGTCCCAAAAAGCCAATCGTCAAGCTGTTGACGGTTGAGCAACCAAGTATTGTAATTGATTTGTTAATAAATAAAATATATTTGGCATTTTCATCATAAGCTTTCATCTTCTAATAAACTCCGTTGTTATGATGAAATTCTTAGGACTATTTAAGTTCGATAAAGAGAGGATTTATCGATTAGTCCTTAAAACTGTTCACAACCAAATGATAGGCTGTTAATAAAGACGACAGCTTCTATCGAGCATAGGTCGCTGTAGGCCATATGGGTTGGTTGTCCTCTTAACCAAGGAGTGTGGAGACACTGGTATGGCATACAGGTGAGATGTAAGGGTACATCATCATTGAACGTGACCAACTCCAGAGCATTCTGCTGTCGAGAATGTCTCTGATGGGATATAGGTATAAGTGTCCCTTAGACTTGAGATCGCCTCAGTGACTTGCAAGCAACTCACTGTGCTTTGGTACTGGACTAACTAAATTTCTAATTCAGGGATGGAAGGCTTCTGGGCACAGTCAAGTACTTGCGAAGTCAGAGTGTGATCGAGATGGGATTGACCACTCCAAGAGTTGGAGAAGAATGAGTCGCTGTATTTCAATTTAGAAAAACCTTGGCCAGGGTAATCCATCAGATGGATTTGATATTTTGAAATACAATGTGGACAACCTGATCAGAGTTGACAGTTAAACTCTGGGGTGTCCTATGATCAATTTGGTCAAGGGGATGAATTATATGAAAACTATGTCCGCATGGGTTCTAAGGATGTTGTTCTACACATTCGACCTATCCGATCGTCGGGTACCATTGCTAGATGGTCACTTCGATTGGTATAGGAATTTGTTCCTATGCTACCGGCTTAGGTTCAGACCTATGAGGTCACACACATTAGAGTTCATGATCCGATCAGATGGTTGATCAACGATTAAGAATCGTTCTAGGGTTAAATGATCAATACGATTGACATTTAACCCAGTGCAAGTGTTGCAGGAGGATCGATTAGCAATTCGATTGCTAATTGGCTTAATTTGATTAAGCCAATGGGCTGAGATTAAGTCTAATTAAATATGATTTAATTAGATTTATTTTAGGCTTGATTGGATCAAGTCCAATTGGTTTATTGGATAAGCCAAGTGCAAGGAAAAACTAGTCCTAGTTCAACTAGGACTTGGGTCAATCTAATTTCTAATTTGATTAGAAAATTAAATCAGATTTAAATCTAATTTAATCTGATTAAATTAGGTTTTTAATTGAATTAAGACCTATTTTAATTGGGTTGATCTAATTTTGATTTGATTTGGTTTGGGAAACCAAATTAAAACAAGTCATAAGACAGAATCCTAGTAAGACTAGGATTCCACCTTGCGCCACATAATCCTTCTCCACGCCCTCTCTCTTATTCAACGCCAATCTCCACTTTTTTTGTGCGATAAAAGCCCTCTCCCAGATCTCTCCCACGTTCACAAAAGGTCTTCTCTCTTCTTTCTTACATGGAAGGTGGTTTGGATCAAATCTAAAAGGAATAAGTTTGGATTTCGAATTCTATGAGATAGAGTTTTAGAAATCCAATACTCTTTCAATTTTGCATCGAATTTATCCAAATTTTTTTTAGAATTTTCATGGATTTTAGGGTATACATTGTGTACCCTTTTCTGGTGATCCATGTATGAAAATATGAAGGAGGTGCTCAAGAGTTGGGCGTCCCTTAACTTGCCATGTTTGGATAAGCCTTCACTAGGTGTTTGACCTAGATAAGGACTCTATCATATCTCTCTATATAAGATGCATTTCTTTACGAAATTTTAGGATAAGTTAGATATTTGAGAGGCCTTTGTGCCATCCAAAAATCATAGAGAAATACCTTTGGGTCGTGGAGATATAAAAGATGCAAGTTTGGGTGTCTAGAGAGAAAAATGTGAAGAAGAAGAGGGTCTTCTTCTTGGGTTTTTGTTTTCATATCTTTCCTCCCTCCATCTTGAGTTTCCTGAGAGTGTCTTAGATTTGAAACTCCTCCTTCTACTTTCCATCTTTGGAAGAGTCCAAATCAAGAAGAAGGAGGCACCTGATCAACCATCAAAGAAGGATCAGCGTAGTACTAGCATACCGTGCTGATTTCCTGAAGCAGGACTTCTGATCGAGATTCATGGGCTCGTGTGGACGACTCCTAGAGGTCGGACATGTGTGCGGCTTGCAACATCATCCTCAAACCCAGATCAGCAAGGTTAGAACGTCTAACTTGCAAGGTAATAGATCTGATCTATTGTTTAATACATACATTAGATGTAGTATAGAAACATGTTGATATGATCAACATGTAATTCATGCTATATTTATATATTTTAATTTTTGATTTAATGCCATGTAATAATCATGTAATAGGATCTTAGATCTAGGGATTTTTTGATCTTAGAAAATAAATTTTGATTTATTTTAGTCTTCCGCTGTATGATCTTGAAAAAGTTTCAAGATCTAACCCTCTTTTTCAAGATTTAACCCTGAAACCCTAGATCTGGTTCCTTCAAGATGACCAAATCACCTTTTACTAGAAAAGGTGAGCGAGCCAGTGAACTCTTGGATCTGATACATTCTGATGTATGTGGACCCATGAGCTCAAGTGCAAGAGATGGATATTTCGACTTCATAACCTTCACAGACGACCTATCAAGGTATGGATATGTCTACTTAATGAAGCATAAGTCGGAGTCGTTTGAAATGTTCAAACTATTCCAAAATGAGGTAGAAAAATAAACTGGGAAGTGTATTAAAACTCTTCGATCTGATCGAAGAGGTGAATACCTTTCCAATGAGTTTCTGACATATCTTGGGGAGAATGGGATTCTCTCTCAGTGGACTCCTCCTGGAACACCACAGCATAATGGTGTGTTTGAAAGGAGGAATCGAACCTTGTTGGACATGGTTCGATCCATGATGGGGTTTGCTGATCTGCTGATCTCTCTTTGGGGATATGTGCTCGAATCAGCTTGTTACCTTCTAAATGGGGTTCCGAGTAAGTCTGTAACTAAAATGCCATATGAGATATGGATATGACGTAAGCTAGTACTCTCGCACCTTAGGATTTGGGGGTGTCTGGCTTATGTTAAATGTTTAATTATGGACAAGCTTGGACCTTGGTCTGACAAGTGTTATTTCATAGGGTACCCAAAAGAGATCAAAGGGTATTATTTCTACCTAGCTGATGAGCAAAAGGTGTTTGTCAGCCTTAAGGCAATCTTTTTGAAAAAGAAGTTCCTTGGTGAAGGGACTGTTGCCTCTAAGGTCGAACTTGAGAAAGTTCGGCAGGTGGAAAAATCGACACAAGTTGCTGAACCTGAATCGATTTGGTTAGATCAGATTCGAAGCCCATTGTTCCTGCACCCTTAAGGCGGTCTGATAGAGTACCATGTCAATCGGACAGATACTATGGTTTCTTAGTCCGGGACAGCGATCCTGTCGAACTTGATGAAAACGATGAGGATCCGATCACCTACATGGATGCAATGCAGAGACCTGACTCTGAGAAATGGCTAGAGGCCGTGAAATCTAAAATGGAGTCTATGAAGGTCAACGATGTGTGGACATTGGTTGACCCATCCGAAGGAATAAAACCCATAGGATGTAAGTGGGTCTTCAAGAGAAAGAGGGGTGCAGATGGAAAGGTGAAGACCTATAAAACTCATCTGGTTGCGAAGGAATATCGTCAACGTTATGGTATAGACTATGATAAGATATTTTCTTCTGTGGCAATGCTCAAATCCATTCGGATTATGCTTGCGATAGCTGCCCATCTGGACTATAAAATCTGGCAGATGGATGTGAAGACAGCTTTCCTAAATGGAGAGCTGGACGAAGAGGTGTATATGATACAACCTGAAGGGTTCACATCCACAGATGAGTCTAAGGTGTACAGGCTACAGAGGTCCATTTATGGACTTAAGCAGGCATCCCGAAGTTAGAACATACGTTTTGATAGGACGATCAAAATGTATGGCTTCATTAAGAATGGAGAAGAGCCTTACATTTATAAGTGGGCTAATGGTTCAGTAGTGATATTTCTTGTATTGTATGTGGATGACATTCTCTTAATCGGAAATGATGTCTCTGCATTACAGGGAATAAAGATTTGACTATCGTCATAGTTCTCCATGAAGGATCTGGGAGAAGCTTCCTACATCCTAGGGATGAGGATCTATAGAGATAGATCTAAAAGGTTGTTTGATTTATCTTAGTTCACGTACATTGATACTATGCTGAAGAGATTCAGCATGGAGAATTTCAAGAAAGGCTATCTACCGATAGGCCATGGAATTTCTCTCTCGAAGAGGAATTGTCCGACAACACCTCAAGAGAGAGAGCGTATGGGTAGAATTCCATATGATTCGACAGTGAGATCTATCATGTACGCCATGACATGTACATGACCAGATGTGGCATATTCACTAGAGGTAGTGAGTAGATACCAATATGATCTAGGGGAGAATCACTGGAAGGTTGTTAAAACCATCCTGAAGTATTTAAGAAATACTAAGGACCAGTGGCTTGTTTATGGTGAATCAGACTTGAGACTTATAGGGTTTACAGACTCTAGTTTCCAGTTTGATCATGATGATAGCAAGAGTGTGTCGGGATTTATTTTTACCCTTAATGGTGGGGCTGTCTGTTGGAAGAGTTCCAAGCAGCACACTGTGGCTGATTCAGTTTGTGAGGCAGAGTATGTCGCTGTATCAGGTGCTGCCAAAGAAGTAGTGTGGCTGAGAAAATTTATCATCGAGCTCGGAGTAGCACCCTCCCTTGTTGGTCCAGTACTGATCTATTGTGACAACTCTGGAGCCATTGCTCAGGCGAAGGAACTGAAGGCACACCAGCGGACGAAACATATTCTGCACCGCTACCATCTTATCCGAGAAATCATGGATAGAGGTAATGTTGACCTTCAGAAGATCGACGGGAAGGAGAACCTGGCCGACCCATTCACTAAAGCCATTGCGGTGAAGGAATTTGACAACTTCAAATCGAAGATGGGTATTAGATACTGCACCGATTGGCTTTAGGCCAAGTGGGAGATTGTTGGGAATAGTGTCCCAAAGCCAATCGTCAGCCTGTTGACGGTTGTGCTCTTTCTTGTATTAGTATATAAATTATAAATTAATAAAAGTTATTTTGGTATTTTTTATCATAAATTATTTCATCTTCTAATAAACTCCTGTGTTGTGGTGAAGTCCTTAGGACTATTTAGACTCGATAAGGGAGGATTTGTCGTTTAGTCCTTAAACCTGTTCGTGACTAAATGATACGTTGTTACCAAGGACAACAACATTTATCAAGCAGAGGTCATTGTGTGCCATATGGGTTGGTTGTCCTCTTAACCAAGGAGTGTGAGGATACTGGTATGGCATACAGGTGAGATGTAAGGGTACATCTGCACTGAATGTGACCAACTCCGAAGCTTTTTCTGCTGTCAAGATTTGCTCTGATGGGATATGGGTATAACTGTCCCTCCGACCTAAGACTGCCACAGTAACTTGCAAGCAACTCACTATACTTAGGCACTGGACTATCTGAATTTCTAATTCAGTGACGGAAGGCTGCTGGGTGTAGTCAAGTACTTGACTTGTCGGTACATATGTCAAGATGGGATTGACCATTATAATTCAGGAGCTGTGTACAGTCGTGTTTCAATTTAGCAAAACTTTGGCTAGAGTAGTCCTAGTGTGGAGTCACAGGACTGTTTGAGTTGAGCATGATTTGGATGATCTGATCAGGGTTGACAGTTTAACCATGAGTCGTCCTATACACAGGGGTCAAAAAGGATAAATTATACAGTAATCATATTTGCGTAGGTTTTGAATGTTGTGATTGTGACTATTCGACCTATCCGAACGTCGGGTACCATTGCTAGATGGTCACTTTGATTAGTACAAGAATTGATTCCTGTGCTACCAGCTTAGGTTCGAACCTGCGGGGTCACACACATTAGAGGTTCCTATCTGATCTGATGGCTGGTGAAGAGTCCCACTGGACTGGAACTCTTCGATCAAGAGTCCTAATACTTGAAGACTTTGAGTCATATGTGTCTGGGACTCTGTGATCGAGAATCAGGATTCTCTGATCATGAGTTTCACACATTTTGGGTATCGAGATCAAGAGTCCCACTGGTTTGGGACTCTTCGATCAAGGTTTCATATCGATGGACTTTGATGCCCGATTGCCCATCGAATTTAGACTCAGTATTTATGAGAGATTTAATTAGTGATTTGATTACTAATTAATTCAATTTGATTGAGTAATTATTTTTTGATCAAGTCCAATTGAATTGGATTCAGTTGGGTCTGACCCGATTAGGTTAAGAGTTGACCTAATCGCCAAGGTGGTTTGGTTTCTAATCTGATCAAGGGTTGGGCTTAGTCAATTCTATTGGAGTATGATCCCTGCTTCTCCCACAGACTTTGGGTGTAGCAGAACCAGCAACGAACAAATCTGGAGACTTCTGGACTCGATCGAAGGCCCTTGACAAAATCAGCCTGGTTGCTGTCTTCTTCGTCAGCCTTTTGTTCCATATGAAGAATGCCTCTGAAATCACCTCTAAAAAATCTAAGATCTGGTACCCAACTAGATCAGACCTGGACCGAGGTCTTCTAATTCATAGATCTTGAATCAGGGCATTCTAGATAGGGAAGAAGGTAGATGGAGACAGACCTTGCAGATCTGTTCTGCTGCAGCCTTTCCTGTAGATCTGTTGATGGAGATCTCACCCGTGCCTCAAACGACCTCAGATCAACTCCAGATCTGAGAGGGACTTGTACCAACCTCTTCGCAAGAGATTCCAAGTCCTGGACCTGATGCTTGGGTGGCTGCAAGAGAGAGAGAGAAGAAAATGGCTGGTGGCACAAAGGGGGAGGGGGCTAGCGCCTCCCCTTGCTTTTCTGCCTTTTTGGGCCTGGCGGCAAGAAACCCTAGGGTTTCTTGCTCCTGGGGCATGGAGAATTGTTGGAGAGAGAGGGAGAAGAGAGAGAGAGACTTGGGAGAAAGAGTATCTATATTCCTTGGCTTAATCAAACCTATACAAGTACATGTATATATAAACACAGGGTCAAGTGACCCAAACCCAAAACTCCCTTGACCAACTCTATGGGAGATTAGGTTAACCCAAGTCCATGTACACCCATGACTCGATCTAATCTCACCTATCCTGGGCCCAGACCTGGCCCATAAAGAGTTGGTCCCTTGAGGCCCACATAACCTAGACCTCAAGAACCCGAAAGGCCCACAGCCTTTCAACCTAGGGCCCAATTAGCCCTAGAGCCTCCATGAAGCCCTCATGAATGATGGTCCTTGGCCTTAGCCTTGATCCTCTGGGCCTTGGGCACACCACCTAGATCACAACAATCTCCACCTTGGTGTCCCAAGGCCTCAACTAGCTCCACTCTGTCCATCAGCTGAATCAGCTCAACACATCTCTGAAAGCTGTCCCATGGAAGTACCTTCGTAAGTGCATCAGCTGGGTTCTCCTTGGTGTGTACCTTTACCAGCTCCACCTCGCCATCCTCCACAAGCTCCCTGATCCGATGATACCGAATATCGATGTGCTTTGTCCTTGCATGATAGACTGAGTTCTGTGCTAATAGAAGTGCACTCTGACTGTCACAGTGCACTCAAATGGCCTCCTGAGTAAGGCCCATCTCCGTCAACAAACTCTTCAGTCAAATTGCCTCCTTAGCTGCTTCTATCAGCCTGATGTACTCTGTCTCTGTAGTGGATAGGGCCATGATAGGCTGCAGACTCGATCTCCAAGAAATAGGACCTCCATACAGGCTGAAGATGAAGCCTATCATAGACCTCCGGGTATCCACATCTCCACCGAAGTCTGCATCTACATAACCGCCAATCAGCCCCTGAGCCTCCCTGGACATGTCAGAGTATCCCACTGCACCTCCTCACTATCCGTAGCAGATGCCAACTCCAACTGAACCCGCCAGGTATCTGAATATCCACTTCAGAGCTCTCCAGTGCTCCCTGCCAGGCTGCGCCATGAACCTGCTAAACTGACTCACTGCATGAGCGATGTCTGGCCTACAACAGACCATCGCATACATCAAGCTCCCAACTCCTGAAGCATAAGAAACCGTCTCCATCTCCTGAGCCTCCACCTCAGTCTGTGGCACCTTGGTCTTCGAGAGTCTGAAGTGACCGACAAGTGGCAGCTCTGTCGGCTTTGCTCCCTTCATCCCGAACCTCTCTAAGACCTTCTATATGTAGCCCCCCTGAGATAGATGCAGCACCTTCTGGGCTTGATCTCTGAAAATCTCCATACCTAGGATCTTCCTTGCAGGGCCCAAATCCTTCATCTCAAACTCCCGAGATAAGGATGCCTTCAGATCCTGCACAACCTTCCTACTCTTGCATGCTATAAGCATGTCATCTACATACAAGAGTAGGAACACCCTAGAACCATCCTCAAGAGATTGAACATAAACACAGGGATCAAACTCGCACCTGGAAAGTCTAATGCTGTGCACATAGGAGTCGAACCGCTTGTACCATTGCCTCGGCGACTGCTTCAGCCCGTACAGCGACTTCTGCAACAAACAAACCTTTCCCTCTAATCCTGGATCCCTGAAATCGAGTGGCTGCTCTATGTAAATCCTCTCCTCCAAATGCCCATGGAGGAATGCCATCTTGACATCCATCTGCTCCAGCTCTAAAACCTGAGCTACTATAATGCTCAGCAACACTCTGATGGAAGTATGTCTGACGACGGGAGAGAAGACCTCGCTGAAATCGATGCCTTTCTTCTGGGAGTATCCCTTGGCCACTAACCTCGCCTTGAATCTGATACCTCCCTACTCTGAAGGCCCTTCCTTACGACTGTAGACCCATTTGCAGCCAATGGGCCTCTTCCCCTGTGGCAATTGCACCAATCGCCATGTCTGGTTCTAGTGGAGAGACTGCATCTCCTCGGACATCGCCTAGACCCACCGCTCTCTATCCTGACTTTCAATAGCCTTTTGATACGTATATGGGTCTCCATTCGCTATCACTAGGGCATATGACAGCATCTCCTCAAAGCCATATCGGTCTGGTTGCCTGATGGTCTTCTTGGGCTTGTGTAGGGCAACACCGATATCAGTCCTCAATCCAGCTCGCTCCTGCTGGACCTCTCTGCCTCGATCATCCGTCTGAGTCCTCTCCACCTGTGGAGACACCTTAGGTAGGTTCTCCACCTGAATGTCATGTCCTCCCGTAGTACCTGCAAGAGGCAAAATCAAAGAGGTAAGCTGTCCAGCAGCGCCCTGCTGGATCTCCTCCTGCTCCTGCTGCTCCACCATACCTGCTCGCCTCCGTAGGACTGACTCCTCATCAAAAGTCACATCCCAACTAATGATGACCTTCTTTTCCAAGGGATCCCACAGCCTGTATCCCTTAACTCCTCGTAGATAGCCTAGAAACACCATCTTGCGTGATCTGGCATCTAGCTTGCTCTGCTCACCAGCTCCAATGTGCACATAGGCCGTGCACCCAAATACCCGTAGATGGCCCAGCCCAACTGTCCTCCCAGACCACACCTCCTCTGGAAGCCTGCCATCCAACCTGCTGTGAGGTGACCGATTGACCAAGTAACCCGCTGCGTCAACTGTGTCAACCCAGAATGCCTTGGAAGCCCTACCTGCAGCCTCATGCATCGTGCCTTTTCCAGAAGTGTTCTGTTCATCCTCTCGGCCACCCCATTATGCTATGGAGTCTCCTTAACTGAGAAGTATCTCCTGATCCCACACTCCTCACATTAATCCTGAAACTCTTTACTGGTGTACTCCCCGCCATTGTCTGACCTCAAACACTTCACGCTCCTCCCCTGCTCCTTCTCCACCTCAGCTCTCCAGATCTTGAACTTGGTGAAGACCTCAGACTTCTCTCTCATGAAGTAAATTCAGAGTTTTCTTGAGAAATCATCAATCAGGGTCATGAAGTATCTGGCCCCATTCCTAGCTAAAACTAGGGCTGGTCCCCACACATCCGTGTGTACTAACTCCAGAGGGGCTGCACTACGGGTTGTACTAATGTTGAACTGAACTCTCATCTTCTTTTCCATCTGGTAAGGCTCACAGATCTCCCCTGTAGCACCATCCTCCAGATCAGAGATGAGTCCTCTCCTGCTCAACTCTCTCAGCCCCTTGTCACCCATGTGGCCTAGGCAGTAGTGCCACATCCTGTAAGCCCCCTGCTGGTCCTGTGCTGCAGCTGCTGCATCAGACTCTCCGATCACCACAGATCCCTCCATGCGATAGAGGTTATTGTCCAACCTCCTGCCTCTCATCACTACCATAGCTCCATTAGAAATATTTAGTACTCCGCTTCTAGCCCTACTGCTGAAGCTGTATCCACTGCGCTCCAAGTAGCCTAGTGACACCAGATTCTTTTCCAGCTTCAGGATGTGCTTTACATTTGTCAATGTTCTCACAATCCCATCAAACATCCTCACCCTGACTGTCCCTATCCCAGCCACCTTGCAAGGATGATTGTCACCTAGAGTCACTGATCCCTCATCTGTCTTGGTGTATATCGCAAACCAAGACCTGTGTGGTGTGTAGTGATGTGAGCACACAGAGTCTAGTGTCCACTCCTCTGTGTAATGCCTGTGACCATCTGATACCACAAGTAGATCATCCTCTACCTACTGCCCAACAACTGCACTCACTGATTCTGAGCCACTTCTTTCTCCCTTCTTGCTCTTCCATAGTGGACATTCTCGCTTGAAGTGCCTGAACTCATTGCACTTGAAGTATTTCATCTCTTTCTTTCCCTTCTTGGACTTGGACCACCCCCTGGACTTGCTTCTGCCTCTGCCTCTACCTGTCCTCTCCCCTACTGCCAAACCCTCCTGGGGAGCCCGATCTCTGGTAAACTTTTTTCTTTGCTCATTAGACCTCAGCACCGAGACCATGTCCTCATATTCCAGAGTCTCCTTGCCATAGAGCAGTGTAGTCACCGAAGAGTCATATGATCCTGGCAGCGAACACAAAAGCAACAGGAACTTGTCCTCCTCATCCAGCTTCACCCCAATATTCATCAACTCCGTGCACAACTGATCAAACCTCTGAATGTGGCCAATCACATCAGATCCCTCCTGCATCTGAAGACTGTACAACCTCTTCTTCAGCATTAGCTTGTTGCATATATTCTTTCCCATATACATGGTGTGCAACTTCGACCAAAGGCCCTTTGGGGTCTTTTCTTCCAGCACTGAATACAACGCCGCATCCGCCAAACATCCTCTAATCACCGAGCATGCTTTCTTCTCCAATGATGCCCACTGTCTATCTGTCATTCCCTCAGGCTTCTCATCCAAAGCCTGATCCAGATCTGCTTGCACCAGAAGATCCTCCACCTGGATTTTCCACATGAAAAATTTTTTTTTGCCATCAAACTTCTCAAAATCAACCTTCATATTGCTGCCCATAACTGGATCCAAGCCAAACAAGCAATATAAAATCAAGAAGTATAGAATATACCTTGATGGTACCTTGCTAAAAATTTTCAGCACTTGGGATCTTCAACTTCTCGCACTTGGAGCCGCTTCCTCACCTCTGTGGCTCTGATACTAACTATTGGAGCATGATCCCTGCTTCTCTCATGGACCTTGGGTGCAGCAGAACCAGCAACGAATAAATCTGGAGACTTCTAGACTCGATCGAAGGCCCTTGACGAAATTAGTCTGGTTGCTGTCTTCTTTGTCAGCCTTTCATTCCAGATGAAGAATACCTCTAAAATCACCTCTAAAAAATCCAAGATCTAGTACCCAACTAGACCAGGCCTAGATCGAGGTTTTTCAATTTATAGATCTTAAATCAGGGTATTCTAGATAGGGAAGAAGGTAGATGGAGACAGACCTTGCAGATCTGTTCTGCTGCAGCCTTTCTTGTAGATCTATTGATGGAGATCTTACCCGTGCCTCAAACGACCTCAGATCAACTCCAGATCTGAGAGGGACTTGTACCAACCTCTTCGCAAGAGATTCCAAGTCCTAGACCTGATGCTTGGGTGGCTACAAGAGAGGGATAGAAGAAAATGGCTGGCGACACAAAGGGGGAGGGGGCTAGCACCTCCCCTTGCTTTCCTGCCTTTTTGGGCCTGGCGGCAAGAAACCCTAGGGTTTCTTGCTCCTGGGGCATGGACAATTGCTGGAGAGAGAGAGACTTGGGAGAAAGAGTATCTGTATTCCTTGGCTTAATCAAACCTATATAAGTACATATATATATAAACACAGGGTCAAGTGACCCAAACCCAAAACTCTCTTGACCAACTCTATGGGAGATTAGGTTAATCCAAGCCCATGTACACTCATGACTCGACCTAATCTCACCTATCTTGGGCCCAGACCTGGCCCATAAAGAGTTGGTCCCTTGAGGCCCATATAACCTAGACCTCAAGAACTCGAAAGGCCCACAGCCTTTCAACCTAGGGCCCAACTAGCCCTAGAGCCTCCATGAAGCCCTCATGAATGATGGACCTTGGCCTTAGCCTTGGTCCCCTGGGCCTTGGGCACACCACCTGGATCACAACAAATTTTTGATTTGATTAGGATTTTATTGAGCCTAATTAAGCCTAATTGTGTTGGGTTTAACTTAGTCTAATTGTGTCTAACCTATTTTAATATGGTTGGTTCAATTAGATTGATTTAAAATTTCAAACCATCTTGACTTATCTCCCTGCACCACCTCACCTCACCCGCACCTATTTGAATTCGGGAGAAACAAGTTCTCATAAATTTTCTCCCATGTAGAAGCCTTCCCACGCCTCACTTGTGTGCACCATTGTGAGTGGATAAAGATGGTTGGTTGGCCATTCAAATTCAAATGATGTTTAAATTTGAATGGGCAACTAATCTCATGCACCACCTTATCCACTTGTGCACCACTTACTCTACACGAGAAAAGGTTTCTCGTATAAACTCTCCACGCACAAAGAACCCACGCCCCTTCTCTTCTCATGCTAAGAGTTGATAAAGATTGGTTGGTTGGATTTGAATTCAAATTTGATTTGAATTCAAGTGAGCAACCACCTAGCTTTATCCTCTCACGCGGTGAAGATGCAGTAAAGATGCGGTCTTGCACTGTTTTAAAAAAGGGAAGAGAAGGGAGGGGCATGCACATGACTATCTGAGAGAGAAAGGGTGGTGTGAGAAAGGCCTTCTGCGTGAGAAAAGAAAAGAAAAGAAGAGAAAAGAAAAGTAGAGAGAAAGGGCCCAAGGTCCTTCTGTGAGTACCCTAGGGTTTCTGCCTAGGGTTCGGGAAGTAAGAAGGTGAGCTATGAGTGTCGTGAGCCCACCAAACTTCAGAGAGAGCTTCATCAATCTCTCAAGTTCTTTTGCTAATGATCTGAAGTATCTGAGGAGTCGGCAGACATCGATCGAAGGAGTTCGATCAGCATCGGCCATCGAAAGGGTTCTGCAACGAACTAGCATTCGTAAGGAGCCGATCAGATCGAAAGCTTCGTGTGGATGATCCATGGAGGTCAAACATACTGTGTGGCTGCATTGCAATGATTAGACCTTTCCAACGGTGATCAGACTACAGCGATCGACTACCTGTACGAAGGTAATATATTCTGAACACAACAATAAAATGTTTACTGTAGAATTCAAAATTTTAAATTTAAATGCATGCTATATATATCATATTTAGATCCTTGTGTAGGGTTAATACATGTTAATTAATTAGATTAATTAATAATTTTCACTGTAAAATTATAATTTTGAAAAAGTTTTAAAATTATCGTTTTATCCCTGCACAGAAATTCACTACACGATCTCTGAAGCTTGCACACCTTGGACTCATTTATGGATGTAAACCCCTCAGGTTGTATCATATACACCTCTTTGGTCAGCTCTCCATTCAGAAAAGTTGTCTTTACATCATTTGCCAAATCTCATAATCCAGATGGGTAGCTATTGCAAGCATTATCCGAATGGATTTGAGCATTGTCACAGGAGAAAATATCTCGTCATAGTCAATACCATAACATTTACGATATCCCTTGGCAACCAGATGGACTTTATAGGTCTCCACCTTTCCGTCTGTGCTCCTTTTCCTTTTGAACACCCATTTACACCCAATGAATTTAACCCCTTCAGGTGGGTCAACCAATGTCCATACATCGTTGACCTTCAGAGACTCCATTTCGGATTTCATAGCTTCAAACCATTTCTCAGAATCAGATCTCTGCATTGCATCCATATAGGTGATCGGATCCTCATCGTTCTTATCGAGTTCGATGGGATCACTGTCCTGAACCAAGAAACCATAGTATCTGTCTGGCTGACATGGTACTCTACCAAATCATCTTAATGGTGCAGGTACATTGGGCTCCGAATTTGATCTAATCAAATCCAATTCAGGTTTAGCTATTAGTGTCAGTCTTTCTATCTGTTGAACTTTATCAAGTTCAACCTTAAAGGCAATGGTTCCTTTACGAAGGAACTCCTTTTCTAAAAAGATTGTCTTAAGGCTGATGAACACCTTTTGTTCATCAGCATGGTAGAAAAAATATTTCTTAGTCTCTTTGGGGTACCCGATGAATGTGTATTTGTCAGACCTAAGTTTAAGTTTGTCTGTGACTAATCGTTTGACATAGGCTGGGCACCCCCAGACCCTAAGGTGTGAAAGTACTAGCTTATGCCCGGTCCATATCTCATATGGAGTCTTAATTAAAGACTTACTTGGAATCCTATTTAATAAATAGCAGGCTGATTCGAGTGCATATCTCCAGAAGGATATCGGCAAGCTGGCAAAATTCATCATGGATCGGACCATGTCTAACAGAGTCCGATTTCTCCTTTCAGACACACCATTATGCTGTGGTGTTTCGGAGGAGTCTATTGAGAGAGAATCCCATTTTCTCCTAGATATGTGAGAAACTCACTAGAAAGATATTCCTCTCCTCGATCAGATCGAAGAGTTTTAATGCTCTTCCCATTTTATTTTTCTACTTCACTTCAGAATCGTTTGAACATTTCAAATGAATCCGACTTATGTTTCATCAGATAGACATATCCATATCTGGATAGATCATCCGTGAAAGTTATGAAGTAAAAATATCCACCTCTAGCACTTGTGCTCATGGGCCCACATACATCAGTATGTACTAGGCCCAAGAGCTCAGTAGCTCTCTCACCTTTTTCAGTAAAAGGTGACTTGGTCATTTTATCAAAAAGACAGGACTCACAGGTTGGAAGTGATTCATAATCACCGACTTCGAGAATTTTATCTTGAGTCAACCTATTTATTCTGTTCTTATTTATATGACCTAGCCTATAGTGCCATAAGTAGATATCTGACACACTATCTAATCTAGGATGCTTGCCAGTTGAATAGACTACATTAATAGGTTGTGATAACATATACACACCATTGTTTAAATGTCCATAAAAAATAGTAACACCATTCATAATGATATTACAAACTTATTTCTTTATTAAAATTTCATAATTATTTTTAGTCAGAAGGCCTACAGAAATGACATTTAAAAAGAAACTGGGACAGAAATGACAATCATTAAGAACAACGATATGGGATTCAAATACAAGTTTCAAGATTTTTAATGCTAGAACTGGAACTGGTCTTCCATCTCCAACGTTCAGGAACCTCTCACCTTGCTCAAATCTCCTACTGACCTACAATCCCTGCAACGAATTGCAAATATGGTAAGGGCTACTGATATCCAATACCCAGTCAGTTATATCACAAATAGAAAAATTGCAAGGAGTTATCATATAAATACCTTGCCCAGCAACAACTTGCTGCTTTCTCTGCCTATTCGGGTCCAGAGAGGCAATGTACTGGGGACAGTTTCTCTTCCAGTGCCTCCACTTCTTGCAAAAGAAGCATTCAGCTTGACTCTTATCGGGCTTGATCTTTTTGGACTGGCCCTGCACTGATGCCCCAGCCTGAACTTGCACCTTTTTCACTTTCTTCTTCTTGTTCTTTTTTTCTTTTTTAAAGGGTCGAGAACCAGAAGACGAACCTCCTACTAAGTGACCATCTAGCAAAGGTATCCGACGACTGGATAGGTCGAATGTGTAGAACAACATCCTTAGAACCCATGCAGATATAGTTTTTATATAACTCATCCCCTTGACCAAAATGATCATAGGACACCTCAAAGTTCAACTGTCAACTCTGATCAAGTTGTCCACATTGTATTTCAAAATATCAAATCCATCTGATGGATTACCCTGGCCAAGGTTTTGCTAAATTGAAATACAGTGACTCATTCTTCTCCAACTCTTGGAGTGGTCAATCCCATCTCGATCACAGTTTGATTTCACAAGTACTTGACTATACCCAGAAGCCTTCCATCACTAAATTAGAAATTTAGTTAGTCCAGTACCAAAGCACAGTGAGTTGCTTGCAAGTCACTGAGGTGATCTCAGGTCTAAGGGACACTTATACCTATATCCCATCAGAGACATTCTTGATAGTAGAATGCTCTGGAGTTGGTCATGTTCAATGATGATGTACCCTTATATCTCACCTGTATGCCATACCAGTATCTTCACACTCCTTGATTAAGAGGACAACCAATCCATATGGCCTACAGTGACCTATGCTCGATAGAAGCTATCGTCCTTATTAACAGCCTATCATTTGGTCATGAATAGTTTTAAGGACTAATCGATAAATCCTCTCTTTATTGAACTTAAATAGTCCTAAGGACTTCATCATAACAACGGAGTTCATTAGAAGATGAAAGCTTATGATGAAAATGCCAAATATATTTTATTTATTAACAAATCAATTACAATACTCGGTTGCTCAACCATCAACAGCTTGACGATTGACTTTTGAGACATATTTCTCAATAATTACATGAGTTGGAAGTTAACAAAGAAAAATTTCATTGCATCACACGTGTAATTGACTTATAGGGCACTCTTCTTTCAATCTCCTACTTGCACTAAAGCCAATCGTCTTTATATTTCAATCCCATACAATCAAGATGGTGATCAAATAGCTGTTGTGGTATGGCTTTGTGAATGGATCTGCTATATTATTCTTAGTGTCTACTCATTCAAGAATAACATCTTGTCTCTCTACAATTTTTTGAATGAAGTGGAAGCATCTAAGAGTGTACTTGGATCTTTGAAGAGACCTAAGTTCCTTAGCTTGAATAACGGCCTCAGTGTTATCACAATAGAGTGGCATCGATCCTTCAATCTCAGGAATGACTCCTAATTTTATGATGAACTTCTTCATTTAGACAGTTTCTTTAGCGACTTCACTAGTAGCGTGTACTCTACCTCAATGGTATTGGGAAATATGTCCCAAAAGCCAATCGTCAAGCTGTTGACGGTTGAGCAATCAAGTATGATAACTGATTTGTTAATAAATAAAATATATTTAGCATTTTCATCATAAGAATTCATCTTCTAATGAATTTCATTGTTATGATGAAGTTCTTAGGACTATTTAGATTCGATAAAGAGAGAATTTATCGATTAGTCCTTAAAACTGTTCATGACTAAATAATAAGCTATTAATAAGGACGACAGCTTCTATCGAGCATACGTCGCTGTAGGCCATATGGGCTAGTTGTCCTCTTAACCAAAGAGTGTGAAGACACTGGTATGGCATATAGGTGAGATGTAAGGGTACATCATCATTGAACGTGACCAACTCCAGAGCATTTTGCTGTCGAGAATGTCTTTGATGGAATATAGGTATAAGTGTCCCTTAGACTTGAGATCACCTTAGTGACTTGCAAGCAACTCACTATGCTTTGGTACTGGACTAACTAAATTTTTAATTCAGTGATGGAAGGTTTCTAGGCATAGTCAAGTACTTGCGAAGTCAGAGTGTGATCGAGATGAGATTGCCCACTCCAAGAGTTGGAGAAGAATGAGTCACTATATTTCAATTTAGCAAAATCTTGGCCAGGATAATCTATCAAATAGATTTGATATTTTAAAATACAATGTGGATAACCTGATTAGAGTTGACAGTTGAACTCTGAGGTGTTTTATGATCATTTTGGTCAAGGGGATGAATTATATGAAAACTATATCCGCATGGGTTCTAAGGATGTTGTTCTACACATTCGACCTATCCGATCGTCGGGTACCATTGCTAGATGGTCACTTCGATTGATATAAAAATTTATTACTGTACTATTGATTGAGGTTTAGACCTATGAGGTCACACACATTAGAGTTCATGATCCGATCGGATGGTTGATCAACGATTAAGAATCGTTCTAGGATTAAATGATCAATACGATTGATATTTAACCTAGTACAAGTGTTGTAGGAGAATCGATTAGCAATTTGATTGCTAATTGGCTTAATTTGATTAAGTCAATGGGCTGAGATTAAGTCTAATTGAATATTATTTAATTAAATTTAGTTTGGGCTTGATTGGATCAAGTCCAATTGGTCTATTGGATAAGCCAAGTGCAAGGAAAAAACTAGTCCTAGTTCAATTAGGACTTGGGTCAACTTAATTTCTAATTTGATTAGAAAATTAAATCAGATTTAAATTTAATTTAATCTAATTAAATTAAATTTTTAATTGGGTTAAGATCTATTTTAATTGGGTTGATCTAATTTTGGTTTGATTTGGTTTGAGAATCCAAATTAAAACAAGTCATAAGATAGAATCCTAGTAAGACAGGATTCCACCTTGCGCCACGTAAGGCCCCCCCATGCCCTCTCTCTTATTCCATGCCAATCTCCTCTTATTTTGTGTGAAAAAAGCCCTCTCTCAGGTCTTTCCTACATCCAAAATGTTTCCTCTCTTCTTTCATACATGGAAAGTGGTTGTGGATCAAATCAATGTATGAATAAGTTTGGATTTCAAATTCTATGAGATAGAGTTTTAGAAATCCAAAACTCTTTCCTTTTTGCACCAAATTTATCCAAATTTTTTTTGAAATTTTTGTAACTTTTAGGGAATACATTGTGTACCCTTTGTCGGTGGTCCATGCATGAAAATAAGAAGGAGGTGCCCAAGAGTTGGGCACCCCTTATCTTGCCATGTTTGAATAAGCCTTGACTAGGTATTTGACCTAGACAAGGACTCTATCATATCTCTCTCTATAAAATGAGTTTCTTCATAAAATTTTTGATGAATATAAATATTTGAGAGACCTTTGGAAAATCTAAAAATCAGAGAGAAAGACCTTTGGGTCATGGAGATATAATAGACACAAGATAGGATGTCTAGGAGAGAGTAAAGAGAAGAAGAAGAGGGTCTTCTTCTAGGATTGTTAGTTTCATCTCTTTTCTTCTTCCATCCTGAATTTTCTGAGAGCATCTCAGACCTAAAACTCCTTCTCCTACTTATTATCTTTGAAAGAGTCCAATTCAAGAAGAAGGAGGCACCTGATGAACCATCGAAGAAGGATCAGCACAGTACTAGCATACTATGCTGATTTTCTGAAGCAGGACTTCTGGTCGAGATTCGTGGGCTCATGTGGATGACTCCTAGAGATCGAATGCATGTGTGGTTTGCAACATCATCCTCAAGTCCGGATCAATAATGTTAGAACATCTAACTTGCAAGGTAATATATCTGATCTATTATTTAATACATACATTAGATGTAGTATAGAAACATGTTGATATGATCAACATGTAGTTCATGCTCTATATATTTTAATTTCTAATTTAATGCTATGTAATAATCATGTAATAGAATCTTAAATCTAGAGATTTTTTAATTTTAAAGAATAAATTTTAATTTATTTTAGTCTTTCACTGCTTGATCTTGAAAAAGTTTCAAGATCTAACCCTGAAACCCTAGATCTGGTTTCTTCAATTGGTATCAGAGCCAGATTATTTATTACATGATTATTTATACATGCTTAGATTATATCTTAGATTAAATCTAATTTATAATCTGATTATTAAATTTAAAATTAAAATTTTAGATCAATCACGAACTGCAAGGTTGTCCTGCTGTAAGGTTTACCCCTTACAGTGCAAAGGTTGTCCTAGTTCGTGTAGATCTATCTTTAATCATAAATTTGTTAGATATGATCTAGATTAAATTTATAATTTATTAAATTTAAAAAATATTTAAATCTAAAATAAAATCTTTTTGTTAATAATTTTTGTGCAAAGAAATTATTTAAAGTTGAAATTATTTTAATTATATGAATCTGTTTAGATTAGATCTAAAGTAGTTTCATATTTATTTCATTTACATCTTGATTATGAATCAAACATACAATATGGTTGATAAAACCATATTATAAAATTATTTTATAAATATAAAAATTATTTTTGAAAAGTCGAACCCAACCCTCAGCCCAATACATAATTAAGAATTAAGAAGTTGTTTGATTAGGTTCTAGGATTGTGAATTGAAGAACCTAAGACACAAACCATAACACATTGGGTTAATGGGTTAGTAGAAATTAGGTCTATTAATTGGATTAGACCTATGGTTAGATTAAAGATGGACTTAATTAAAGAATTGACTAAATTTAATCAATTGTTGTCTTAGATTAGGTCAAGGATTCTCTAGATCAATTACAATAGTTGTAGTTGGTCAAGTCCAAGTCTTTAACGAGAACCAAATGGACTTGATTCTTGGCTAAGTGGTCTAGCATGAACTGTTAGGTTGATCTAATCGAAACTAATTAAACCAGTTGGTGTCTAAGGTAAATCAGATCGGTGGTTTTTAATTGGGAGCCCGCTTACCTGGCCATTTTTGATGGTGTCTAAGGCAAGCTTTGATACTGATCGAACTTACCTGACTTCTTGGTGAAATTATATTTTGATCAGATCATTTGACTATTCGAGCTGACCCATGTCAGCTAGGTAAATTAGTGTGACTGATTTAGGTGCTCCTAGACCAGCCCTTTTAATGGTCTCCCTTAAGCTAACTTGGTGAAGCCAGTGGGAGGATCATGATAAGCTGGTTCATCTGACCTCATCCTCTAAATTATTTAAATCTTCTAAAATTATTAGGTCCTTAAAATGATAAAGTTATGGAGATAACTGAGTCATAGCCTCCCATTAAGGTATTTGATAATGAGTCCATTAACTCAATAATCATTGCAGACCCAAAGGCCTGGTGCTTATTGATTAATGGAATTATCACTCATCATATGATGACTTAAAAGTATCTCTCTAATGGTGGTTAGGTGAGCCAACCAAAGTTGGGCTTAATTATTCGTTGGTTAGATGCACCAAGTATGGTCATGTTAATGGTTGGACCTAACCGGATCCTTACAGTGGAGGCCAAAGCCTACTGATTAGGTTTCTAGGATAAAATTAAAATTACTAAAAAATATTTAGAGAAACAATTGATTATGAACCTACCCTTAGATGTATATGGGTTGGCCAACCAAAGTTGGGCTTGTGTGCAGTCTAAATAAATTCTAGTACTCACTAAGGAATTAGGGTAATTTCTTGAATTGGAGGTAGAGGCTACCAATTCGAATAAAATAGTGGGAGAAACCTTTTGATTAAATTCAAATCTTTAAGTTTAATGAATCAATTATTAATTAGGTTATAATTTTTCTTTGAGCAGATATGGCCACTTTCCTATCGCTCCGATCATTGTTGGATAATGATAAGTTGGTGGGATCCAACTTCGATAGCTGGTACCAAAAGTTGAAGATAGTTCTGGTGCATGAATGGATCCTATATGTGATAATGGATCCTGCACCTGAGGAGCCAGCTGCCAATGCATGTGGAACAGTTAGAGACACTTACCAGAAGTGGCTCAGTGATCGGACCACGATGCGCTGTATCATACTGGCTGCCATGAGCGATGAGTTCAGTTGCAGATTCGAGATGGCTCAGCCAAAGGACATGCTTCAAGTGTTGGAGGATGTCTTTGGCACATCCGATGACATGAAGAGGCATAAGACTAGTTGTGCTATCTTCAATGCCAAAATACGGGATGGTGTCTCTGTCATTGATCATGTATTGTACATGATCGAGTTGATGGAACGATTGAGCAAGCTCGGCTTTCCTTTGCATGAGCAACTTGGGAAAGATGCAATACTAAACTTGCTACCAAAGTCTTATCTTTCATTCCTCACTCATTATAGAATGACAAAGCCTGAAGTGAACTACCATGGGTTACTGGGGTTGCTTCAGAACTTTGAGAAGGATCACCAACTCCACAAGGAGTCGGTGAACTTAGTAGGAGGTTCATCTTTTGGTTCTCGATCCTTTAAGAAAGGAAAGAAGAATAAGAAGAAGAAAGTGAAGAGGGTGCAAGTTCAGGCTAGAACATCAGTGTAGGGCCAGACCAGAAAGATCAAACCTGATAAGAGTCTATTCTACTGGCAAGCACCCTAGATTAGATAGTATGTCAGATATCTACTTATGGCACTGTAGGCTAGGTCATATAAATAAGAACAGAATAAACAGGTTGACTCAAGAGGGAATCCTCGAAGTCAATGATTGTGAATCACTTCCAATTTGTGAGTCCTGTCTTCTTGATAAAATGACCAAGTCACATTTTACTGGAAAAGGTGAGAGAGCTACTGAGCTCTTGGGCCTAGTACATACTGATGTATGCGGACCCATGAGCAAAAGTGCTAGAGGTGGATATTTTTACTTCATAACTTTCATGGATGATCTATCTAGATATGGATATGTCTATCTGATGAAACATAAGTCAGATTCATTTGAAATGTTCAAACGATTTCAAAGTGAAGTAGAAAAACAAACTGGGAAGAGCATTAAAACTCTTCGATCTGATCGAGGAGGAGAATATCTTTCTAGTGAGTTTCTCATATATCTAAGAGAGAATGAGATTCTCTCCCAATGGACTCCTCTAGAAATACCACAGCATAATGATGTGTCTGAAAGAAGAAATCAGACTCTGTTAGACATGATCCGATCCATGATGGGTGTTGCCAGCTTGCCGATATCCTTCTGGGGATATGCACTCGAATCAGCCTATTATCTGTTAAATAGGGTTTCAAGTATGTCTGTAATTAAGACTCCATATGAAATATGGATAGGACGTAAGCCAGCACTTTCACACCTTAGGGTCTGGGAGTGCCCAGCCTATGTCAAACGATTAGTCACAGACAAACTTGGACCTAGATCTGACAAATGCACATTCATCGGGTACCCCAAAGAGACCAAAAGATATTTTTTCTACCATGTTGATGAACAAAAGGTGTTCGTCAGCCTTAAGACAATCTTTTTAGAAAAAAAGTTTCTTGGTGAAGGAACCATTGCCTCTAAGGTTGAACTTGATGAAGTTCAACAGGTAGAAAGACCGACACCAATAGCTGAACCTGAGTCAGATTTGATTAGATTAGATCCTGAGCCCAATGTACCTGCACCATTAAGGCGATCTGATGGAGTACCACGTCAGCCAGACAGATACTATGATTTTTTGGTCTGAGATGGTGATCCCATCGAATTCGATAAGAATGATGAGGATTTGATACCTATATGGATGCAATACAGAGACCTGATTTTGAAAATTGGCTTGAAACCATGAAATTCGAAATGGAGTCCATGAAGGTCAATGATGTATGGACATTGGTTGATCCACCTGAAGGGGTTAAATCCATTGGGTGTAAATGGGTGTTCAAAAGGAAAAGGAGCACAGACGGAAAGGTGGAGACCTATAAAGCCCGTCTGATTGTCAATGGGTATCGTCAACGTTATGGTATTGATTATGATGAGATGTTTTTCTCTGTGGCAATGCTCAAATCCATTCGGATAATGCTTGCAATAGCTGTCCATTTGGATTATGAGATCGGGCAAATAGATGTAAAGACAGCTTTTCTTAATGAAAAGCTGACTGAAGAGGTGTATATGATACAACCTGAGGGGTTTACATCCACAGATGAGTCCAAGGTGTGCAAGCTTCAGAGATCCACTTATGGATTGATGCAAGCTTCTCAGAGTTGGAACATGCATTTTGATAAGATGATCAAAACGTATGGCTTCGTTAAGAATGGAGAAGAGCCTTGCATCTATAAATGGGTAAATGGTCAAGTTATGGTATTCCTTATTTTGTACGTGGATGATATTCTCTTAATCGAAAATGACATCCCAACACTATAGGGAATAAAAGTTTGGTTGTCATTGCAGTTCTCCATGAAAGACTTGGGTGAAGTATCCTACATCCTAGAGATGAAGATCTATAGGGATAGATCTAAAAAGATGCTTGGGTTATCTCAGTCCACATATATAGATACTGTGCTATAGAGGTTCAGTATGGAGAATTTTAAGAAAGGCTATTTATCGATAGGTCATGAAATTTCTCTCTCTAAGAAGGATTGTCCGACAACTCTTGAAGAGAGAGAGCGTATGAGTAGAGTCCCATATACTTCAGTCGTGGGATCTATCATGTATGCTATGACATGTACAAGATCAGATATGGCATACTCACTAGGAGTAGTGAGTAGATACCAATCTGATCCTTGAGAAAACCACTGGAAAGTGGTTAAGGTCATCCTTAAGTAATTGAGAAATACTAAAGACCAATGGTTGGTTTATAGTGAGTCAGATCTGAATCTTGTGGAGTTCACAAACTCTAACTTTCAATCTGATCATGATGATAGTAGAAGTGTGTCGGGTTATATCTTTACTCTGAATGGTGGAGCTATCTGTTGGAAGAGTTCCAAGCAGCATACTATGGCAGACTCTGTTTGTGAGGTGGAGTACATCGCAGCATCGGATGCCGCGAAGGAAGCTGTGTGGCTGAGAAAATTCATCATCGAGCTCAGAGTAGCACCCTCCTTTGATGGTTTGGTCCTGCTCTACTACGACAGCACTGGTGACATAGCTCAGGCGAAGGAACCCAAAGCACACCAGCGGACGAAGCATATTTTGCGTCGCTTTCACCTGATCTGGGAGATCATGGATCGAGGTGATGTCGACTTTCAGAAGATCAATGAAAAGGAGAACCTGACTGACCCCTTCACTAAAGCCCTAGCGATAAAGGAGTTCAACAACCACAAGTCGAAGATGGGTATTAGATACTGTGCCGAGTGGCTTTAGGACAAGTTGGAGTTATTAAGAAATATATCCCAAAAGTCGATCGTCAAGCTGTTGACAGTTGAGCAACCAAGTATGGTAATTGATTTATTAATAAATAAAATATATTTGGTATTTTTATCATAAGCATTTATCTTCTAATAAACTCTGTTGTTATGATAAAGTCCATAGGACTATTTAGATTCGATAAAGAGAAAATTTATCAATTAGTTCTTAAAACTGTTCATGACCAAATAATAGGCTGTTAATAAGGATGACAGCTTCTATCGAGCATAGGTTGTTGTAGGCCATATGGGTTAGTTGTCCTCTTAACCAAGGAGTGTGGAGACATTGGTATGGCATACAGGTGATATGTAAAAATACATCATCATTGAACGTGATCAACTCCAGAGCATTCTGCTGTCAAGAATATCTCTGATGGGATATAGGTATAAGTGTCCCTTAGACCTGAGATCACCTCAGTAATTTGCAAGCAACTTATTGTGCTTTGGTATTGGACTAACTGAACTTCTAATTCAGTGACGGAAGGCTTCTAGGCATAGTCAAGTACTTGCATAGTCAGAGTGTGATCGAGATGGGATTGACCACTCTAAGAGTTGGAGAAGAATGAGTCACTGTATTTCAATTTAGCAAAACCTTAGCCTGGATAATCCATCAAATGGATTTGATATTTTGAAATATAATATGGACATCCTGATCAGAGTTAACAGTGGAACTCTGAGGTGTCCTATGATCATTTTGGTCAAGGGGATGAATTTATATGAAAACTATATCCGCATGGGTTCTAAGGATGTTGTTCTACACATTCGACCTATCCGATCGTCGGGTACCACTACTAGATGGTCACTTTGATTGGTACAAAAATTTATTCTTATGCTACCGACTTAGGTTCGGACCTATGAGGTCACACACATTAGAGTTCATGATCTGATCGGATGGTTGATCAACGATTAAGAATCATTCTAGGATTAAATGATCAATACGATTGACATTTAACCTAGTGCAAGTGTTGCAGGAGGATCGATTAGCAATTTGATTGCTAATTGGCTTAATTTGATTAATCCAATGGATGAGATTAAGTCTAATTGAATATAATTTAATTAGATTTGGTTTAGACTTGATTGGGTCAAGTTCAATTGGTTTATTGGACAAGCCAAGTGCAAGGAAAAAACTAGTCCTAGTTCAATTAGGACTTAGGTCAACTTAATTTCTAATTTGATTAAAAAATTAAATTAAATTTAAATCTAATTTAATCTAATTAAATTAGATTTTTAATTAGGTTAAGATCTATTTTAATTGGGTTGATATAATTTTGGCTTGATTTGATTTGAGAAATCAAATTAAAACAAGTCATAATATAGAATCCTAGTAAGACTAGGATTCCACCTTGCGCCACATAAGCCCCCCATGCCTTCTCTCTTATTCCATGCCAATCTCCTCTTATTTTGTATGACAAAAGCCCTCTCCCAGGTTTTTCTTATATCCAAAAAGTTTTTTCTCTTCTTTCATACATGGAAAGTGGTTGTGGATCAAATTAAAGTAGGAATAAGTTTGGATTTCAAATTCTATGAGATAGAGTTTTAGAAATCCAAAACTCTTTCCTTTTTGCACCAAATTTATTCAATTTTTTTTTAAAATTTTTGTGGCTTTTAGGGCACACATTGTGCACCCTTTTCTGGTGGTCCATGCACAAAAATAAGGAGGAGGCACCCAAGAGTTGGGCGCCTCTTATCTTGCCATGTTTGGATAAGCCTTGACTAGGTATTTGACCTAGACAAGGACTCTATTATATCTCTCTCTATAAAATGAGTTTCTTTATTTTTGGTGAACATAGAGATTTGAGAGACCTTTGGGGCATCCAAAAATTAGAGAGAAAGACCTTTGGGTCATGGAGATATAATAGACACAAGATAGGGTGTCTAGGAGAGAGTAAAGAGAAGAAGAAGAGGATCTTCTTCTAGGGTTGTTAGTTTCATCTCTTCTTTTCCTCCATCTTGAGTTTTCTGAGAGCATCTCAGACCTAAAACTTCTCCTCTTACTTCTTATCTTTGGAAGAGCCCAAATCAAGAAGAAGGAGGCACCTGATCAACCATCGAAAAAGGATCAGCACAGTACGAGCATATTGTGCTGATTTCCTGAAGTAGGACTTCTAGTCAAGATTCGTGGGCTCATGTGGATGACTCATAGAGACCAAATACGTGTGCGGTTTGCAACATCATCCTCAAATCCGGATCAGCAATGTTAAAATGTCTAACTTGCAAGATAATAGATCTGATCTATTGTTTAATACATACATTAGATGTAGTATAGAAATATGTTGATATGATCAACATATAGTTCATGCTTTATATATTTTAATTTTTGATTTAATACTATGTAATAATCATGTAATAGAATTTTAGATCTAGAGATTCTCTAATTTTAAAAAATAAATTTTGATTTATTTTAGTCTTTCGCTGCCTGATCTTGAAAAAATTTCAAGATCTAACCCTGAAATCTTAGATCTGATTCCTTCAAATGGTTAAGTTAGCTACTATCGACTACTTAGAACTCTTTCAATTCACTACTCCACCATTTAGGGTAAACACATACTCTGAAATTGACTTGCTATCATTGAGGTCAAATTGAAAACTAGAATCTATATTCCTCTAGTTTCAACTCTAATCCTCCTCCAAATATTAAAAAAATATCTTTAGTCCTCCTTAGGTACTTAAGAATATTTTTTACAGCTTTTCAATGATCCTCTCCTGGATCAGTTTGAAATCTATTAGCTATGCCTAAAGCATAAGCTACATCAGGTCTGGTACAGAGTATAGCATACATTATTGATCCTATAGCTGAAGCATAAGAGATTTCACTCATTCTCTTTATCTGCTCTAGTGTCTTAAGACATATTTTTATGGAGAGATGTATGCCATGACTTATAGATAGGTAACCTCTTTTACTTACCTCTATGTTGAATTTTTTCAACATGAGATCTATGTATGAAGATTGGGACAAGCCTAGCATCCTCTTAGATCTATCTCTATAGATCTTTATACCCAGTATATAAGATGCTTCGCCCAAATCTATAAAAAACTTATTCGATAGCCAAGTCTTGATCAATTGCATCATTGGGATATCATTTTCAAAGAGCAGTATATCATCGACATATAGAATCAAGAAGACAATAGCACTCCTACTTATCTTCTTATACACACATAGTGATGGAATTATTAGCGCATGCATATATATTTAAATTTTTTTTTTCTAAATATCACAGCAGAATAGAAGATTAAAATATCTTTTAATCTACATCATGCATGCATAAAAAATAAATCACTAGGATCTACTTCATATGCTGAAATTGAATGTACGCTGAAATTGAATATGTGATCGAATCACACACCTATTTTGCAATTTCTTTCTTCAAATCTGGATCTAAATGAGAAGAGGCTCTCTCTTAGCTATGCAAGTGTCTGGCCTCTATGGGTATGCACTCAAGATTAGTCTGGAATAGTCCTCTTTAATATTAATTTTTCTTCTCTAAGAAAAATCAGCTTGCGAATCTGAACAAAGCCTGGATCACGATCAACTCTTTGATTTTTTTCTTGATCTTCTTCTTCTCTTCTTCTCTTCTTTTTCTTCCCTAGATTATAAAGCAACCAGGGATAAAAAACTAGCAAGCAATAGGGGACGCCCAAACACCTTTGGGCATTGAAGATGGAGGATGCCCAAGGTATGGGCATTGGATCTCTAAGGAAGAAGAGAAAGATGGGGCATAGGCTCTTCAAGGGAGGCATGGGGTTACTGGTTGAAGTGCCTATAAATAGGCATAAGATTTGAACCCTTAATACAAGTCCTATTTGCATTAGGAATCTTTATTCTTTTAGTTATTTGACTCCTTTTAGGAGATCCTTTAGGCACCAACTATTAGAGCCTTTGCACCCACAAAAATATATCCAACATGGCACCCACAGGATGGCCCATAATGGTTTCACATGCCCTCTAATAGGTGGACACGTCCAACTTGATCAAATCAAGTGACATCCAATCAAAACTATCAAAAAAATTAATTAAAGACTTGAACCCTTAATTCATTTGATCCAAAACCATAGGCACCCAATAATTAGAGCCCAATGAATCAATTTATTTAGGTTATTAGTAGATAATTAAATTTAAATTAATCTTATCAAATAAAAAATTTAAATATAAAGAAAAAATTGGATCCAATCATGTGCTAGCAAGATTATCCTAAATCCAATAGAATTTTTCTAAACCCAATTGATACTTCTTAAGCCCAATTGCTTATTTCAGATCCAATCTCTTTGTTGTATAACTCCATAAATTCAATTCTATCTAGTAGTGAGATATACAATGATCTCTATCATAGTATCATTAAATTTTTTTTCAATGGATCAAAATAATTTCACTTTAACTCAACGATTATCGATCCTGAACAACCCTAGTGAGGTCTCACAATCCATCAGTGATACTTAACAGTATGTAGTGGCAGCCGAGTAGAATCAAAAAAGAACCTCAAGGTGTAGTTCATGTGTGATTCAGTTCTTCTATCGTGAGTTCCGACTAGATGATAGGTCATGAATAAATCATCAAACTTTATCATCAGTCATATGATAGATTCGATCAGTTCAAGTCTAATTGTGATCCTTATAAAAATTTTTTTTCCATCAATCACATTGTTGTGGCCACAGACTCTCGGACTTAGCTTCTCAAAATCTTATAGGACTACTCCTTTCTATCAAGATTGATAGATTCTATCATGATGCGTACCCTACTCCTACAGTAGACCAACTGTCGCCAACATCTATTACAAGGGCTTATTGAGATCATGTTTGTGTCAGTCAAACTTCAGTAGTCTCATTGTGAGTAGTCGTACCATCGTAGGTCAAAAGATCATTCACACAACTACAGCATTGAGACAATCATTGATGATCGAGTAGAAATCCAAAAAATTTCTTGTATGGTCATGCTCAATACTAATTATTCTCTAACAACTATCTACACTCATCGCTCAGTGTTTTTACATTATAGACCAGTGACTCATCCACTCCAAAGGAAGCAATCTGTGTGCCGATCTTTTCGGATCAATCACCATCCTCATGGTGATACTATGATCGAAAGTATTTAAGAATTAAATATATATCTCTAATTCTCAATACTTTAAGAATATGTATCGAAATGTTAATTCCATAGATGATTTAAGAACACATCACTCTTGAATGAAAATTAAACTTTTTCTTTTATTGATCAAATCAATGTATTAAGTATAAAATTATGTCCTAGTTTTATTACAATGTATCAGCAATATTGGCTTCTAGGACATACATCTAACAATCTCGCACTTAGACTAAAACTAATTGGCCACTAATCTAAGTTCCATCCTCTCAAGATGGACTTTCATTTTTGGCTTACTTAATTCCTTTGTCAATGGGTCTGCCACATTATCCATGGAGTCTACTCTTCGCTCCTCGACATGTTTCTTTTCGAGATAGTCGCGTATAATATAATACTATCATTCAATGTGCTTTGATTTCTGATGAGATCTCAGTGTTGAAAAATATATCCTAAAGTCAATTATCTAAGTGGTAGATGATTGGAATTAGTATATGAATTATCTAATAATAATAGTTATTTGGCAGGTTCATCATAAAAGTTCCATCTTTCTTAAATAAACTCCTAAATTATGATGAAGTCCTTAGAACCACAATCAATCAATAAAGGAGGATTTATCGGATGGTTCTTAAATTGTTCATGATTAAATGATAAGTTATTAACAAGGATGATAACTTATCAAGTGTAGGTCGCTGTATGCCATATGCATTGGTTGTCCTCGTAACCAAGTGGTGTGGAGACACTGGTATGGCATCCAGGTGAGATGTAGGAGTACATCTATACTGAACGTGATCAATATAACACTCTACTATCAAGAGTAGCCAGCTAAGGCCAATGGATATAAGTGTCCCTCCGACCTGAGATCACCACGGTGACTTACAAGCAACTCACTATACTTTGGTGCCAAACTACCTGTATTTTTAATATAGGTTCGAAAGATTTTTGGATACAGTCAAGTACTTGTGAAGATAGTGTATGAGTCAAGATGGGATTGACCACTCCTGATTAACTTCAAAAAGAGAATATCTCGCTGTGTTTCAATTTAGCAAAACCTAGGCCTGGGTAATCCTCGTGAGGAGTCACGAGATTTGCAAAATTTTGAGACACAATAGAGATGACTTGTATGAGTGTGGATAGTATACTCAAAGTCATCTTAAGTATTATTAATCAAAGAGATGAATTATACGATACCAATGGGTCAGGATTCTTAGAATGTTGCTTTGCATACATTTGACCTATCTGGACGTCAGGAACCATTGCTAGATGGTTACTTTGACTGGTACAGAAATTAATTTCTGTGCTATCGACTTAGGTTCAAACTTATAGGATCATAAATATAAGAGGTTGTAACCTAATCAGATGGTTAATCAATGATTGAGAATCATTCTAAGGTTAAACGATGAATGTGATTGATGTTTGACATAATGCAAGTGTTGCAGGAGGATCAATTAGTAACTGGATTGCTAATTGGCTCAATCTGATTGAACAATTGAGCTGAGATCAAATCTAATTAAATTTGATTCAATTAGAATTAGTTTAGACTTAATTGGATTAAGTCTAACTGATTTATCGGATAAGCCAGTTGTAAGGGAGAACAAGTCTCTGTTCGACTAGGACTTGTATTCACCTAATTTTTAATTTAGGATTTAAATCAAAATTAAATATGATTTAATCTGATTTAATTAGGCTCCTAGTTAGACTAGGATCATCCTTAATTAGGTTGCAATTAATCTGGATTGGGTTCAAAGAGTTTGACCTAGTCTACATGAGAATCCTAGTTAGACTAGGATTCCATCTTCTCCCTTGTGCCACCTAAGAAAGCCCATGCCCACATATTTATTTCTAGATATTTTTTTAATGATATCTACATCTAAGAAATATAATCTCACACTACTTATTCTAGAGATTTGAATCAGATTTGATTTGGTTCATTATGGAAAGTGGTTTGGATTTATTTCCTTTGAAAAAGTCTCTCTTGACAAAAACTCCTCTCCCCTCTCTTGCGCCAACTTTCTCCATGCCTACCTTTTCTTTTTGTCACCTCTTTTGTGCATGGTTTTATGATCTCCATGCAGATAATAAGGGAAAGGGCATCCAAGAGTTGGATGCCCCATGGTTTCTTTGTTTGACTAGGTCATTTGAGCTAGTCTACCGTATCTAGTGGTGCCTCCTATATGATAGGAGGTGGGAGTCAAAAATCTATGGTTTTTTCATAGAAAAAGTAAAGAAGAAAGAAAATGGCATGGATGTTTTGAGGTGCCAGTTTCCTTGGAGGAGAGTCTTCTATCAAGACATCAAAAGTTGATGTCTTGTAGAGACAAAAGGTAAGAGAGAAGATTGTCTTCTCTTATTATTTTTCTTTCAGTTTATTTTCTTTTTATTTTTATAATTTTTATATGATAAAAATCTGAGAGAGAAAGAGGGATGGCGTGGTGGATCTATGCTCCAATGAGTTGGGGCATGGTGATCTGATCATGTCCTGATGAGAGAAGAAGAAGAAAAGAAGGTCATCTCTTAAGGTTTCTTTTAGAACCCTTCTTCTCCATCAATCATGAGATTTTTCTATGAGAAAAATCAGATAACATAAGATCTAAAAATTTGAGAAACATCTAGAGAAGAAGGTCTCCTCATGTCCTAGCATAGAGATGTTCTCAAGACATCAATCATTCATGTCCTGAAAGAGAAGATTTGTCTTCTCTTAGGATCTTTTCTATTATATATTATTTTTGATTTTGTCCAAGGGTTTGACTTCTCCCTCATTTCTCCTCATATTCTTCATCTCTTGGAATATCCAAGAGATCTGAAGAATATTTTTAGATTAACCATCCAGAGGGATCCGTAAGAAGCTAGCACTTCGAGCGGATCTTCGTTCGACGAACCTCTGATTTTGTTACAGCCTCGTGTGGATCTCTTGTAGAGGCCAGACGCATGTGTGGCTCCAAAGGTAACAAAAAAAATCAATCATGAAGTTTTTGACCCACACGAAGGTAAGAGATCTGATCTCTTCTCTTACCTAGATGTGATCTCAGTTTTAGATCTAAAACTATTTTAGATCTAGGGTATTGATTTGATCAATACCAAAGCTTTTATTTTCTGACTTATAAATGTAATATGCTATGTTATAGGTCCTAGTTATAGGATTTAGTAATCTGATTATATGTATTTGTAGATTAAATTATTTAATTTATATATTTCACTGCGTTACATTTCAAAAATATTTTGAAATTCATGCATGAAATCCTACACTTTTTCCATCAGTGGTATCAAAGCATCTAGATTCTTTTATAACATATTCATGATTGCATTAAAATAAATCTAAAAAATAAAATAATGATCGCACGGACTATAGGTTGTCCTGCTGTAAGGTTTACCCCTTACAGTGTAAAGGTTGTCTTGGTATGTTGCGATCTAGAAAATTAAAAAAAAGTTTAAATAAATCTTGTCATGAATGTTTTAAATTATGTCTATTTTATTTAATAAATTTTTATGTAATGTACATGGATTAAAATCAGCCAAGAACATGATCTTATGAAGGTTTTGTTTGTTGATCGAGCCGGTGCTCTCAAAAATCGGGCCGGCTCGACCAGCATGCCAACTTGAAACAGCATTGTAGAATGCTGTTCGGGCCGGCTCGATTAGGAATCAAGCCGGCTCACCTAAAAATTAGGCCGGCTTGGATAGGATCCGAGCCAACTCGATTGAAAAGTTGGCTGAATTATTTTTTTGACTGATTTTAATTATTTTAACATATAATTAGTATTTGTTAGTGAAATAAGCTGACCCATTTTTGAAATGAGTCGACCTATTTAGTGAAACAACACTAGATTATATTAAACCTTTCAAAAGTTGAAAATGATTTTCAAAATGCCGAACTCCAACCCTCAGCCATGAACTTAATTAAAATAATTAAGTGATTGTTTAGGATCTAGGTTTGTGATTTAAAGATCCTAAGACAATTTCATAAAACATGGGTTAAAGTGTAATGGGTTAGCTTTGATCAGGTCATTAACTGGGTTGGACCTAGGGTTAGATTAAATACAGACTAAGTTAAGAAATTGATCAAATCTAATTAAAAGTTAATTAGAATTGGGTCATTTCTATAGATCACTTCAATAGTTGTAGTTAATCAAAATCCATATATCTAACAAATGGACACTGATCATGGCTCAGCGGCTAAGTCTGAGTCTTTAGGCAGACCAAATCAAAATTGATAAATCAGTTGGTATCTAAGGTAAACCAGATTGATAGTTTTTAATTGGCAGCCCGCTTACCTGGCCATTTCTTATAGTGTCTAAGGCAAGCTTTGGCAGACCCTCCCAACGATCATACTTACCAGGCCAATGTGGTTAATCAGGTCTTGATTAGGTTGCTCATTGATTCGTGCTAACCCATGTCACATAGGAAATCAGTGAGTCTGATTTTATTTAGTGAGACTGATCTAGGTGCCCATGGATCAAATTTGATCCTAGTCCTTGTTAATGACTTGAAAAGTCAGTAGTGGGAGGACTTGACTTGATGAAGTCAGTGGGACCAAATTGGTCTATATCCTTTCTATCCTTAAATCATGAATAATTTTAAATCCTCTAAGATTATTAGGTCCTTAAAATGATAAAGTTATAGAGATAACTGAGTCATAGCCTCCCATTAAGGTGTTTGATAATGGGTCCATTAACTCAATAATCATTGCAAACCCAAAGGCCTAGTGCTTGTTGACTAATGGAATTATCACTCATCATATAACGACTTGGAAGCATCTTTCTAATGGTGGTTAGATTTGCCAACCAAAGTTGGGCTTAATCATTCGCTGGTTAGATGCACCAAGTATGGTCATGTTAATGGTTGAACCTAATCGGATCCTTACAGTAGAGGCCAAAGCCTACTGATTAGGTTTCTGGGACAAAATTAAATTACTAGAAGTTATTTGGAGAAATAATTGGTTAATGAACCTACCCGTAGATGCAGATGGGTTGGCCGACCAAAGTCGGACTTGTGTGTAGTCTATGTGGATTCTAGTACCTACTAAAAAATTAAAGTAATTCTCCAAATTGGAGGTAGAGGCTACCAATTTGAATAAAATAGTGGGAGAACCTTGAGGCTAAAATCCAAGTCTCTAGGCTTAAAATAATTCATATACATTAGGTCATTGTTCTCTTTTCTCAAAATAAGGCTAAACCTTAATTGCTCCAATCGCTGTTAGACAGTGATGACTTATGGGACCCAAATTTGATAATTAGTATCGAAAGTTGAATTTGGTTCAGCAGTATGAATGGGTTCGTATTGGGGCTTCCTAGTCCAGTTAAAATAATTAGTCCAAAATTGACCCAAATCAGACATGTTGCTTCTACTATTAGAAGCAGGGTCATAGGAAGAAGAATTGTCTTGCTTCTCTTGACCATAATAGGCTGAACAAGAGAAAAGAGCAAGAGTTGCTCATCAAGAATGTTATATAATAACACCTTAAAGTTTTTCTATGTAATTCTACTACTTAGGTATTAGATACCGATGGTTTTATGCAATTTATTGCTAGGACTATAAGTAAGTGGAATGTTTGAAAATGGTGAGAGATTCTTGAATGTTAGGGATGGAAGTCTTATTCCAATCCTAACTTTAGGAATTGTAGAGCTTATTTTCAGATATTATCATTTAGAGTAATTATTACTATTATCCATTGTTTATGATGAATGTAATCTTTGTTGGCCTTTTGGCCAAAGATGATCATCATTCATTAATAAAAGAAGATTATTGTGATATTATTATGAATAATGTTACAATAATACATGGACAATAACAAAATAATATTTAATATTTACACAGCCTGTTAAGTGTAATGTACACACCCAAGTTAGATAATGTCATGGATATCTATCTTTGGCATTATAGGCTTAGTCAACTTGACAAGAATAGGATAAATGAATTAGCTGGAGAGGAAAATCTCGACATCAATGATTGTGAATCATTGATAGCTTATGAGTCTTATCTTCTTGGAAAGATGACAAAGTCACCTTTTAATGGAAAAGGTGAAGGAGCTGATAAAGTTCTAAGTCTCATACATAATGATGTATGTGGACCTGTGAACCTAAATGCTAGAGGAAGATATTAATATTTCATTACAGACGACCTATCTAAGCATGGGTGCGTCTGGTCTGAATCATTTGAAATATTCAAATGATTCAATAATGAAAGATAAAAATAAACTGGATAAAGTGTTAGAACTCTTCGATCAGATCGAGGAGGTGAATACTTATCTAGTGACTTTGTGATATATCTAGGAGAGAATTAGATTCTTTCTCAGTGGATTCTTTTTCGGAACACAGTGTATTTGAAAAGAGAAGTTGAACTTTGTTAGACATGGTTCAATCCACGATAGAGTTCACTTCTCTGCCTGTTTTAGGATTGTGCTCTTGTGTGACTATCTGTTTTACTCTGAAAATATACTGAGTAAGTCTGTTGTGTAGATTTCATATGAGATATGGATCGGGCAAAGACCTAGACTCTCTCACCTTTGGGTTTGGAGTTGATCGGCCTATGTCAAAGGTTTGCATACAGATAAACATGGTTCTTGGTCTAATAAGTGTTTAAGGGTTACTAATTCTAACATGCTGAAGAATATAAGATGCTCATCAGTAGTAGGGCATTCTTTTTGGAAAAGAGTTTCTTAGAGAAGAAACTGATGCCTATCAAGTTGAACATGAAAGTTTGACTGGTAGAAAATGAACCGACATAATCTAGTAAACCTACAGAACCGGATTTGATTAGATCAAACTCGGAGCTCATTAAAGTAACACCTTTAAGGAGATCTGGTAGAGTACCGTATTAGCCTGATAGACACTTCAGTGTCTAGGTCTGGGACGGCGATCCTGTTGAGCTTGATGAGATTAACAAGGATCCGATCACCTATAGGGATGCAATGCAGTGGTCTAACTCTAAAAAGTAGCTTAGAGCCACTAAATCCAAATTGAAGTCCATGGAAATCAATAGTGTATGGACATTAGATGCTTCACTTGAAGGGATAAAATCCATTAGGTGTGAATGGATTTTTCAAAAAGATCAGAGTAGCGTAGATAGGAAGGTGGAGACCTATAAAGCTTGTTTCGCTATTATCCCAGAGTTGGAACTTATATTTTGAACATATGTCTTTGTTATGAACAAAGAGGAACCCTGCATTTATAAGTGAGCAAAATATTTTGTAGTGTTATTCCTTGTATTATCTGTGGATGAAATTCTCTTAATCGGGAATGGCATTTCAGCATTGCAAGGAATAAAAGTTTGGGTGTCATCTAATTTCTCCATGTTCAAGATCAGATATGGTATACTCACTAATGGTAGTGAGCAGATACCAGTCTGATCTAAGTAAGAATCACTGGAAGATTGTATAGACAATCCTTAAGTATTTAAAAAATACTAAGGTCCAGTCACTCAAATATGAAAATACTGACTTTAAATATATAGATATTTTGATTTCAGTCAAATCAAGATGACAATAAGAAAGTGTCGGATCATACCCTAATTATAGGAGTAATCTGCTGGAAAAGTTCCAAACAGGATACTTTAGCTTACTCAGTTAGTGATGTAGAGTACATCGTAGCATATGATGCTGCCACGTAAGCTGTGTAGTTGTTGAGCTTCATTAGCAGGTTGGGAGTGGCACCCTCCACCAATGGTCCAGTCTTATCATAGCACTGGAGCCATAGCTCTTGTTAAAGAACTAAAGGACCAGCATACTCTGTATTGCTATCACTTTTGATTTTAAATCAGGGTGACATCGATCTTTGGAAGATCGATGAAAAAGGAGAACTTGACCAACCCATTTGCTAAGGCCTTGAAACTAAGCAGTTCTATGAACTCAAGTGAAAGATAGGATATTTGATATCATTTTGATTGGCTTTAGTACAAGTGAGAGTTGTTAAAAAATATGTCCTAAAGTCAATCATCTAAATGGTAGATTATTAAAATTAGTATATGAATTATCTAATAATAATAGTTATTTGGCACATTCATCATAAAAGTTCTATCTTCCTTAAATAAACTTCTAAATTATGATAAAGTCCTTAGAACCATAATCAATCAATAAAAGAGGATTTATCGGATGGTTCTTAAATTATTCACGACCAAATGATAAGTTATTAACAAGGATGATAACTTATCAAGTGTAGGTCGCTGTATGCCATATGCATTGGTTGTCCTCGTAACCAAGTGGTGTGGAGATACTGGTATGGCATCCAGGAGAGATGTAGGAGTACATCTACACTGAATGTGATCAATATAATACTTTACTGTCAAACTAGCTAGCTAAGGCTAATGGGTATAAATGTTCCTCCGACCTGAGATCACCATGGTGATTTGCAAGCAACTCACTGTACATTGGGGCTGGACTACCTGTATTTTTAATATAACTTCAAAAAATTTTTGGGTACAGTCAAGTACTTGTGAAGTCAGTGTGTGAGTCAAGATGGGATTGACCACTCCTGATTAACTTCAGGAAGAGAATGTCTCACTGTGTTTCAATTTAGCAAAATCTAGGCTTGGGTAATCCTCGTGAAGAGTCACGAGATTTACAAAATTTTGAGACACAATAGAGATGACTTGTATGAGTGTTGATAGCGTACTCGAAGTCATCTTGAGCATTATTGGTCAAAGAGATAAATTATACGATAACCATGGGTCAAGGTTCTTAGAATGTTGCTTTGCATACATTCGACCTATTTGGACATCGGGAACCATTGCTAGATGGTTACTTCGATTGGTACAGGAATTGGTTCCTGTACTACCGACTTAAGTTCGAACCTATAGGGTCACATACATAAGAGATTGTAACCTAATCAGATGGTTAATCGATGATTGAAAATTGTTCTAAGGTTAAACGATCAATGTGATGGATATTTGACCTATTGCAAGTGTTGCAGGAGAATCAATTAGCAATTGGATTGCTAATTCAATGTGATGGATATTTGACCTATTGCAAGTGTAGCAGAAGGATCAATTAGCAATTAGATTGCTAATTGGCTTAATCTGATTGAGCAATTAGGCTGAGATCAAATCTAATTAAATTTCATTCAATTAGAATTAGTTTGGACTTAATTGAATTAAGTCTAATTGATTTATTGGGTAAGCCAGTTGCAAGGGAGAACAAGTCCCTGTTCGACTAAGACTTGTATGCATCTAATTCCTAATTAAGTTAGGATTTAAATCAAAATTAAATATAATTTAATCTAATTTAATTATGCTCTTAGTTAGGCTAGGATCACTCTTAATTAGGTTGTAATTAATCTGGATTGGATTCAGAGAGTTTGACCTAGTCTACATGAGAATCCAAATTAGACTAGGATTCCATCTTCTCCCTTGAGCCACCTAAGAAAGCCCATGCCCACATATTTATTTTTAGATATTTTTTTTATGATATCCACATCTAAGAAATATAATCTCACACTACTTATTCTAGATACTTGAATCAGATTTGATTTGGTTCATTATGGAAAGTGGTTTGGGTTTATTTCCTTTGAAAAAGTCTCTCTTGACAAAAACTCCTCTCTCCTCTCTTGCGCCAACTTTCTCCATGCCTACCTTTTCTTTTTGTCACCTCTTTTGTGCATGGTTTTTTGATCTCCACGTAGATAATAAGGGAAGGGGCATCCAAGAGTTGGATGCCCCATGGTTTTCTTGTTTGACTAGGTCATTTGACCTAGTCTACCTTATCTAGTGGTGCCTCCTATATGATAGGAGGTGGGAGTCAGAAATCTATGATTTTTCTATAGAGACAACAAAGAAAAAAGAGGATGGCATGGGTGTTTTGACGTGCCAATTTCTTTGGAGGAGAGACTTCTATCAAGACATGAAAAGTTGATGTCTTGTAGAGACAAAAGGTAAGAGAGAAGATTGTCTTCTCTTATTATTTTTTTATAGTTTATTTTCTCTTTATTTTTGTGATTTTTATGTGATAAAAATTTGAGAGAGAAAAAGGGATGGCATGGTGGATCTGTGCTCCAATGAGTTGGGGCATGGTGATCTGATTTTGGACATGATCTGATCATATCCTGATGAGAGAAGAAGAAGAAAAGAAGGTCATCTCTTAAGGTTTCTTTTAGAACCCTTCTTCTCCATCAATCATGAGATTTTTCTATGAAAAAAATTAGATAACATAAGATCTGAAAGTTTGAAAAATATCTAGAGAAGAAGGTCTCCTCATGTCCTAGCATAGAGATGTTCTCAGGACATCAATCATTGATGTCCTGAAAGAGAAGATCTGTCTTCTCTTAGGACCTTTTCTATTATATATTATTTCTAATTTTAGGGAGGTCTAAGGGTTTGACTTCTCCCTCACTCCTTCTCATATTCTTTATCTTTTGAAATATCCAAAAGATTCGAAGAATATTTTTAGATTAACCATCTGGAGGGATCTGCAAGAAGCTAGCACTTCGAGCGGATCTTCATTCGACGAACCTCTGATTTTGTTGCAGCCTCATGTAGATCTCCTGTAGAGGTCGGATGCGTGTGCGGCTCCAAAGACAACAAAAAAAATCAATCATAGAGTTCTCAACCCATGCGAAGGTAAGAGATCTGATCTCCTCTCTTAACTAGATGTGATCTAGTTTTTAGATCTAAAACTATTTTAGATCTAGGGTATTGATTTGATCAATACCAAAGCTTTTATTTTTTGACTTATAAATGCAATATGATGTATTATAGGTCCTAGTTGTAGGGTTTAGTAATTTGATTACATACATTTGTAGATTAAATTATTTAATTTATATATTCTACTGCGTTATATTTCAAAAATGTTTTGAAATTCATGCATGAAACCCTACATTTTTTCCATCACTCGGCTCTTTAGTAAGTGCTTTGGCTCCATTATTATCGCAGTAAAGTGGTATGGCATCCGATGTCATAACCCCACATTCCATGATAAATTTTTTAAACTAGAAGTCTTTCTTTGCAACATCCGAAGAAGCAATATATTCAGTCTCTGTGGTCGAATCTGCTATGATGGATTGCTTGAAACTCTTTCAGCTGACTGTACCACCATTGCATACGAACACATATCCTATCATAGATTTTCTATCATCAAAATCAGACATGAAGTCTGAATCAGTATACCCCTCGACTGATAACTCGGAACCTCCTCCAAAGACCAAGAACAAATCTTTAGTTCTTCTCAAGTATTTAAGAATGTTCTTCACAACTATCTAATGCTCCTCGCCTGGATTCGACTGATACTTGCTCGTGACATGCATAATAAAGGCAATATCAGGTCGAGTATATAGCATGGCATACATGAGGCTTCCTTCGACTGAGGCATAAGGAAACTTACTCATGTGCTGAACTTTCTCAGATGTGGTCGAACACATCATCTTAGAAAGATGAATACCATGCCTAAGAGGTAAAAGTCCTCTTTTACAGTTTTTCATGCTGAACCTCTTTAGTATTTTCTTTATGTATAGTTTTTGTGATAGACCTAGCATCCTTTTAGATCTATCCATATAGACCTTTATTCCAAGATATAGGATGCTTCTCCTAGGTCTTTCATGGAGCATTCTTTGGACAACCATCTTTTGATCATGGTAAATATGAGAATATTATTTTCAATGAAAAGAATATCATCCACATACAATACAATAAATATTATTGCGCTCCCATTGATTCTTTTGTATATATAAAGTTTCTCTTCATTTTTGATAAAATCAAACAATTTGATCACATCATCAAAATGATGATTCCAACTCTAAGAAGTTTGCTTTAATTTGTATATGTGAAAGAATGATGCCCTACAAGCCCAACACATATGAAATGTGATAGGATATTTTTTATAATTTATCTTCCAGATTCATGTAATTGATATTTATATTATTAATAAAATAGATATTTTTTGATTCATTATATACTGTGTCTTATTATTTTTAAGATTATAATGAACCCCTTAGGTATGGGCAATGATTTTAAGACTGTGATGAGATCATGCCAGTGAGATCTAAATTCTTGATAACCATGATCTAAAATATTTTTAGTTGTTAGTTCATTGAGTCAGAGATCAATGATACCGATAAGATTGGCATGTCCTATGTATACTCAGAAATGAGGGTGATTGATCTCATAACCACTTATGTGGTGACACTAATACAAAGATATGGGTGCTCATTAGAGAATAAGTTTACTGAATAGATCTCCAAGAGAACATCAGATGGAGTTTTATTTACATGTCAACTGATGATTCTTTAGTGGGAGTTGTGTAAGTGATCCTTTGATCTGAGATCACTATGGTATCTTGTGTATATGGATCCATATTTTGGTTCATTTTCTAACTTAATTCTCTGATCATTGTATAGGGTATTTTGGATATGGTGAAGTGTGCATGGAGGTTGTGAGTGATCAATAAGGGATCAGTCACTCCTAATAAGGGGAGCGAACATCCTATGTGATCTCATATGTCGGTGATTCTGGAACTCTTTGACTAAAGCAGGATTGATAATTAAAAAAGAATTTTTAATGTATCATCCATTGAATCATCACCTTTTGATTAAGATACATAAAGATAAGTAATTAAATTTAACATATTTTCATGCCCACAGCTCATTTAAGATATTGTTTGACTGAAAGATTGAATTATGTGGTAACTTACCACTGAAAGATATTTTGATAATTTTTCATTAAAATTCTAAATCTTTCGAATAGTCATAACATGTTGTTAGACATCAATCTTGATTTGTGAACTCATTAGAATTAAAATAATTTAATTTTAAAATCAATTAGAAAGAATTCTAGTTGATTGGGATTCTTCGGGTGACCTAATCTAATCAGATTAGGGTTACATCGAAAGTCTAAATCCACTGCTGGCTAAATTTGGAACCTAATGGATAACACACTTTGGTATTTAGCTTTGATCTAATTTAATTAGAGTTTAATATAAATTTTATGGGTTAATTAGATATGCTAGCATATTGTATTAACCCAAGTTTTCAAATTAGTTTAGATCAAAGTGTTTCAGTTAATCTAGACCAGTTGTCTTTGACCTAATGGGATTGGGTCTATCTTAATTGGTTTCTTATCCAATTTGAAATAATTTCAAGTGAAGAAGGACTCCTTTGCACCCACTAGAAGTCACACTAAAAATAAATTGCCGCCCCACTCTAATTAGTGTGTGAAGATGAAGAGTCCTTCTTCATGAAGACTCTTATCTTAATGCATTGCCTTAATTTCTCAACCTGATCTCTTATGATTTAATGCCAATTAAAGGTGATATTTTTAAGACACATAGAAGAGGGAGAGTCCTTCTGTGTGAATATACTCTTGCACCATAATTCTACATGGTGAATTTATTCACTACATGAGAAAGTGTAGCACCAAAGGTTGGCACCCCTTGGTCCCATGACATGTCTCTTAGTCCCTTATATATATGGGACATCCCATATGGCCTATGTGCTAGGAATTTGGATGGAAACCAGAGATAAGAGGCATGTGAATTAGTGAAAAAATTTTGAAAAAAATCTGAGAAAAAAAGCATGGAGAAATTGAGTGGCAAAAGTTGTAAGAAGGGTGGTGAGAGAATTAGCAAGTGTTGCTAGTGTGCCCTAAGATTTAGTTTTGTCATGAGCTGGAGAAAAAAATTGAATCCTAAGTTGTGAGACATCTGAAGAGTGTCTTCTTGATGTAATCTTGAAGGTAAGTTTGGAAGCAACTGGGCTTTGGCGTGATTGTTCTTTGAGTTCGAAGCCGGCAGTATTCTTGAGAAGGCAAGGCTGCGGTGGTGTACCGGTTAGAAAAGATCTTGACCAACTTCAGTATAGATCACCATTGGAGGACTTCTACTTTGGAGTCTCATGGAGATCATCGATGTGCCACTCTTTTATTTTAATAAAAATATAAAATTCTATCACTTTTGCATACTTGTTTTGTTTTGATTGACTTCGATAAGGTGATTCTTGGGTTTGGGTTCGGCTCAGTAGTTTTAATAGTTAAAGCTATTGATTTGTTTAGTTTTAAAATTTTTAAAATCACTTTCTGCTGCATGGTTAAAATTCAATAGTGATATCAGAACAATCTTTATCTTATTCGATCAAACAAGTGCAAAGTAGTAGCATAGAATTGTTCTTGTTCATATACTGTCAAGAATATTGCTTCAATTTTTAGCATCAATCTTTAAAATCAAAAAAATATTTTTGACTTTATATGTATCATAATTTTAAATTTTATTTATTAAAATTATAAATTTATTATAATTTGAAATTTATATTATCATAGTAGCGTGATGCTTAAATCGATACATAGTTAAGGATGTTTTGCATGCCTAATATGATTAGGGATTGTTGTATTTCTTGGATATGCTTGTCATATGTTATGACTTAAATTGCACCTTTATATGATTTTTGGCATAATTATATGATTGCTATTATGATTTATGATTACATGCCAAATTGCATAATATGTAAAGTACATTTTATGTAGTCCTAGTTGGGATGTACCGAGACCAGTTCAAAGACCCTCTTAAAAATTATATTAAGTTGTAATGTCAGGATTCACTTTCATATCAAAAGTTGAATTCTTTTGACTAATTGGTGTCGAAAAAAATGTAAAAGGTAATTTTTTAATTAGGTCTGTATGCTAGTCTGGCCAACTTTATTGGTGTCTAAGAAAAGCTATAGGGAGCCTCCCACCTATTGACCTGAGCAATTTGGTCTTATTGAATTTCGGACATAGATTGTTTAGTGATGTAGACATTATAAGGGCCATCCTTCAATCTTGGTCAATAGAGTATGTTAAGATCTTAGTGAGCTTGTTGTGCTATCCACAAGGCTTACTATAGAAATTGATATGATGTTGACCAAGTATATTTTGATGCTTATGGCATATTTTGAGTAGTGTTGCTTTGTTATGCTATCCATAAGGCTGTGGGGAAATTCAGTGCAGGGATAAAATGGTAATTTTAAAATTTTTTTAAAATTATGATTTTATAATAAAAAAATATTAATTAATCTAATTAATTAATATGAATTTATCCTACACTAAGATCTAAATATGATATATAGCATGCATGCATTTAAAATTCAAATTCGAACAGTAAACATTTTACTATAATGTGTTCAGAACACAATACCTTTGTGCAGGTAGTAGATCACCGCAATCTGATCACCATCGGGAGAGTCTGATCATCGTGACACAGCCACACAATGTGTCTGACCTCTGCAGATCATCCACATGAAGCTTTCGATCTGATCGACTCCTCACGAGTGCTAGCTCGTTGTAGAGCCCTTTTGACGGTCGATGCTGATCGAACTCCTTCCATCGATGTCTGTCGATTCTTCGGATACTCCAAATCATTAACAGACATGCTTGAGAGGATGTTGAAGATCTTCCTAAGATTTTGTGAGCTCATGACACTCATAGCTCATTTTCTCACTTCCCGAACCCTAGGCTAAAACTCTAGGGAACTCACCAGAAACCATATACCCACTTTTCTTTCTTTTCTTTCTTTTTCTCTTGGAAGGATATGGACATCCTTCTCATGCACAAGACTTCTCACATCTCAGAATTTTTCTCCAAAAAATCTTCTTCTAGCATGCCCCACTCTTCTCCTCCTTTTATAACAATGTCAAACGTCTTATCCAAAAGAAAGGATAAAGATGAGTAATTGCACATTTGAATTCAAATCAAATTTTGAATTTAAATGGATACCAAGTCATCCCTTATCCACTAAAGGCATGAGGCGTGGCTTAAATTGTGTATGGAGCGATTTTATGAGAAACCTTTTCTCATGTAATAAATGGGACGTAAAAAAAGGGATAAGGTGCAAAGATTGATTGCCCATTCAAATTCAAACATTATTTTGAATTTGAATGGCCAACCAATCATCCTTATCCATTCATTTGGCACATTAAAATGAGGCGTGGAGAGGGCTTGACGTGAGAAAAAAATTCATGAGAAGTTCTTTCTCATGAATTCAAATGGGTGCAATGAAAGTGAGGTGGCGCATGGAGATTGGGTCAAGGTGGTTTAATTATTTAAACCAATCTAATTGAACCAAATAAGTTAGGTCCAATTAGACTAATTTAAACCCAACTAAATTAAGATTAATTAGGCTCAATAAAATTTCAATCAAATCAGAAATTGATTGAGCCCAACCCCTGATCAAATCAGGGGCCAAACCATCTCGACGATTAGGTCAACTCTTAACCTAATCGGGTCAAACCCAACTGAATCTAATTCAATTGGACTTGATCCAAAAATAATTATTCAATCAAATTGAGTTAATTAGTGATCAAATCACTAATTAAACCTCTCATAAATACTGAGTCAAAATTCGATCGGCAATCAGGCATCAAAATTCATCGATATGTAATCCTGATCGAAAAGTCCCAACCAGTGGGACTCTTGACCCCAATACCCATAATGTGTGGAACTCATGATCAGAGAATCCTGATTCTCGATCATTGAGTCCCAAACATGTAGGATTCTACATCAGCCATCAGATTAGATAGGAACCTCTAATGTGTGTGACCCCGCAGGTTCGAACCTAAGCCGGTAGCACAGGAACCAATTCCTGTACTAATCGAAGTGACCATCTAGCAATGGTACCCGACGTCCGGATAGATCGAAGAGTCACAATCGCAACACTCAGAACCTACATGAATATAGTTACTGTATAATTCATCCTTTTGACCCCTGTGTTTAGGACGACACAGGGTTAAACTATCAACCCTGATCAGATCATCCGAATCGTGCTCAACTCAAACAGTCCTGTGACTCCTCACAAAGACTACCCTGGCCAAGGTTTTGCTAAATTAAAACACGACTGTACACAGCTCCTAAACTGAAGTGGTCAATCCCATCTTGACACATGCACCGACAAGTCAAGTACTTGACTACACCCAGTAGCCTTCCATCGTTGAATTAGAAATTCAGGTAGTCCAGTGTCTAAGTGCAGTGAGTTGCTTGCAAGTCACCATGGCAGTCTCAGGTCAGAGGGACATTTATACCCATATTCTATTGGAGCAAATCTTGACAGTAGAAATAGCTTCAGAGTCAGTCACGTTCAGTGCAGATGTACCCTTACATCTCACCTATATGCCATACCAGTGTCTCCACACTCATTGGTTAAGAGGATAACAAACCTATATGGCACACAACGACCTATGCTTGATAAATGTTATCATCCTTGGTAACAATGTATCATTTGGTCGCGAACAGATTTAAGGACTAAACGACAAATCCTCCTTTGTCGATTCTAAATAGTCCTAAGGACTTCACCACAACATAGAAGTTCATTAGAAGATGAAATATTTTATGATGAAAAATACTAAAATAATTTTTATTAATTCATAATTCATGTATATATACAAAAATGAACACAATCGTCAACAGGCTGACGATTGGCTTTGGGACACTATTCCCAATAATCTCCCACTTGATCTAAAGCCAATCGATGGAGTATCTAATACCCATCTTCGACTTATAATCGTCGAACTCCTTCACCGCAATGGCTTTAGTGAATGGGTTGGCCAGGTTTTCCTTCCCGTTGATCTTCTGAAGATCGACGTCACCTCGATCCATAATTTTTTGGATGAGATGGTAGCGGTGCAGAATATGCTTCGTCCGCTGATGTGCCTTTGGTTCCTTCGCCTGAGCAATGGCTCCAGAGCTGCCACAATAGAGCAGATGGTTTTAACAACCTTCCAGTGATTCTCTCCTGGATCAGATTGGTATCTACTCACTACCCCTAGTGAGTATGCCACATCTGGTCGTGTACATGTCATGGCGTACATGATAGATCCCACTGCCGAAGCATATGAAATATTACCCATACGCTCTCTCTCTTGAGGTGTTGTCAGACAATCCCTCTTTGAGAGAGAAATTCCATGGCCTATCAGAAGATAGCCTTTCTTGAAATTTTTCATGCTGAACCTCTTCAGCGTAGTATCAATGTACGTGGACTGAGATAAACCAAGCAACCTTTTAGATCTATCCCTATAGATCCTCATCCCTAGGATGTAGGAAGCTTCTCCCAGATCCTTCATGGAGAACTGTGATGACAACCAATCTTTATTCCCTGTAATGCAAGGACATCATTCCCGATTAAGAGAATGTCATTCACATACAATACAAGAAATACTACTACTGGACCATTAGCCCACTTATAAATGTAGGGCTCTTCTTTATTCTTAACGAAGCCATACGTCTTGATCGTCCTATCAAAATGTATGTTCCAACTCCGGGATGCCTGCTTAAGTCCATAAATGGACCTCTGTAGTCTGCACACCTTAGACTTATCTGTGGATGTGAATCCTTCAGGTTGTATCATATATACCTCTTTGTCCAGCTCTCCATTTAGGAAAGCTGTCTTCACATCCATCTGCCAGATTTCATAGTCCAGATGGACAGCTATCGCAAGCATAATTCGAATGGATTTGAGCATTGCCATAGGAGAAAATATCTCGTCATAGTCTATACCATAACGTTGACGATATCCCTTGGCAACCAGATGGGCTTTATAAGTTTCCACCTTTCCGTCTACGCCCCTCTTCCTCTTGAAGACCCATTTACACCCTATGGGTTTTACTCTTTTGGGTGGGTCAACCAATGTCCACACATCGTTGACCTTCATGGACTCCATTTCGGATTTCATGGCCTCCAGCCGGTTCTCAAAGTCGGGTCTCTGCATTGCATCCATGTAGGTGATCAGATCTTCATCATTTTCATCAAGTTCGATAGGATCGCCGTCCCGGACCAAGAAACTATAGTATCTGTCTGGTTGACATGGTACTCTACCAGATCGCCTTAAGGGTGCTTGAACAATGGGCTCTGGATCTGATCTAACCAAATTCAGTTCAGGTTCAGCAACTTGTGTCGGTTTTTTTACTTGCCGAACTTCGTCAAGTTCGATCTTAGAGGCAACAGTCCCTTCACCAAGAAACTTCTTTTTCAAAAAGATTGCCTTAAGGCTAACAAACACCTTTTGCTCATCAGCCAGGTAGAAATAATACCCTTTGGTCTCTTTTGGGTGCCCTATAAAATTACACTTGTCAAACCTTGGTCCAAGCTTGTCCATAATTAAATGTTTAACATAAGCCGGACACCTCCAAACCCTAAGGTGCGACAGTACTGGCTTACGTTCTATCCATATCTTATATGGCATTTTGGTTATAGACTTACTCGGAACTCTATTTAGAAGGTAATAAGCCGATTCGAGCGCATATCCTTAGAGGGAGATCGGCAGACCAGCAAACCCCATAATGGTCGAACCATGTCCAACAAGGTCCGATTCCTCCTTTCAGATACACCATTATGTTGTGGTGTTCCAGGAGGAGTTCACTGAGAGAGAATCCCATTCTCCCCAAGATATGTCAGAAAATCATTGGAAAGGTATTCACCTCCTTGATCAGATCGAAGAGTTTTAATACACTTTTCAGTTTATTTTTCTACCTCATTTTGGAATAGTTTGAACATTTCAAATGACTCTGATTTATGCTTCATTAAATAGACATACCCATACCTCGATAGGTCATCTATGAAGGTTATGAAGTAGAAATATCCACCTCTTGCACTTGAGCTCATGGGTCCACATACATCAGAATGTACCAAACCCAAGAGTTCACTGGCTCGCTCACCTTTTTCAGTAAAAGGTGATTTGGTCATTTTACCAAGAAGACATGACTCACAGGTTGGAAGTGATTCACAATCACCTACTTCAAGAATTCCTTCTTGAGCCAACCTGTTTATCCTATTCTTATTGATATGACCTAGCCAACAGTGCCAAAGGTAGACTTCTGACACATTATCTATTCTAGGGTGTTTACTGGAGGTTTGAACCACATTAACAGGTTGTGATAGAAAGTAAATTCTATTATTAAGTTGTCCAACAAACATTGTAACACCATTCAAAATGATATTGTAAATATTTTCTTTTATTAAAAATTGATAACCGTTCATGGCCAAAAGGCCTACAGAAATAATATTTAATAAAAAGCTTGGACAATAGTGACATTCACTCAGAATTATGTTTCGAGAATTGATTACAAGGTTCATGATTCCTAATGCTAGAACTGAAACTTTACTTCCATCTCCAACATTCAGGAATCTATCGCCTTCATCAAATCTCCTACTGACCTGCAGACCCTGCATCGAATTGAAAATATGATAAGGGCTTCCGGTATCCAATACCCAGGCAGTAGTATCACAAATGAAAAAGTTGCAAGGTGTTATCATATAAGTACCTTGCTTCTTCTTCGGCCTGTTCGGGTCCAGGGAGGCAATGTATAGAGGACAGTTCCTCTTCCAGTACCCCTGCTTCTTGCAAAAGAAGTACTCTACTTGGCTCTGGTCTGGCTTGTGCTTCTTGGTCTGATCCTATGCAGACATCCCAGCATACGGTTGCACCTTCTTATTCTTCTTCTTCTTGTTCTTCTTCTTCCTTTTCTTAAAGGATCGACAACCAGAAGAAGACCCTCCCACAACATTCACCGACTCCTTATGGAGCTGGTGATCCTTCTCAAAGTTCTGCAGCAACCCCAACAAGCCGTGGTAGTTCACTGCAGGCTTTATCATCCGAAAATGAGTAAGGAAGGGGAGGAAGGACTTGGGCAATGAATTAAGGATCGCATCCTTACCGAGCTGCTCGTGCAGGGAAAAGCCCAGTTTACTTAGGTGCTCAATCATTTCTATCATGTACAGTACATGATCAGTGACTGAGGCTCCATCCCTCATCCGAGCATTGAAAATGGCACAACTAGTTTTGTGCCTTTTAACGTCGTCAGGCATGCCAAAGGAGTCGTTCAACATTTGAAGCATCTCCTGTGGCTGGGCATTCTCAAACCTGCGACTGAACTCATCATTCATTGCCGCCAGCATAATGCACCAAACGGTGGTGCGGTCGTTGAGCCACTTCTGATAAGTGTCTCGGACCGTCCCTCTAACGTTCGGGGCTAGCTCCTCAGGTGCCAGATCCGTTACTACAATAAGGATCCGCTCATGCTCAAAGATGATTTTTAATTTTCGATACCAGCTATCAAAATTAGGTCCCATGAGCTTATCATTATCTAATAATGATCGAAGGGACAGGGTAGTGGCCATAGCTGCATAAAGGAAAATCAGATCTCTATTAGTACATAAATTATAAATACTAAAGACTTGGACTTTAGTCTAAAATTTTTCTCAGTATTTTTACGAACTGGTAGCCTCAACCTCCAATTCGAGAAATTACTTTAATTCCTTAGTGGGTACTAGAATCCACACAGACTACACACGAGTCCAACTTTGGTTGGTCAACCCATGTGCATCTATGGATAGGTTCATAACCAGTTGTTTCTCTAAACAACTTCTAGTAATTGATTTTGCCCCAGAACCTAATCAGTAGGCTTTGGCCTCCACTGAAAAGATTTGGTTAGGTCCAACCATTAACATGATTTGATTTGGTGAATCGGAGCAATAAATGATCAGACCCAACTTTGGTCGGCCAACCTGATCACCATCAAAAAGACTCAAACCAAATTATCATATTATGAATGATAATTCCATTAGTCAATAAGCACCAGGCCTTTGGGCCTCCAATGATTATTAAACTAATGGACTCATTATCACTCACTTAATGGGAGGCTATGACTTATCAATATAACTTAATCATTTTTAGGGACCTAATAATTTTTGAGGATTTTATTAAAGGATATATGAGAAGAAAATATCCAGTCAATTTTAATCCTCCCACTGAGTTCACCAAGTCAGATTAAAAAGAATTTAATTAAAGCTGACATTAGGAGCACCTAAATCAGTCAAACCGATTTACCTAATGACATGGGTGAGCCCTAATCACCAAGTGATCTAATCAAAACCTAATTCATCAGGTTGGCCAGGTAAGTGAGATCAGTGGTGGGGATAAGCCATTAACTCGTCAGAGATCAAATCACTGCGAGTAGCTCTCACTTAAAAACCACTGGTCAAACTGCCAAACTTACCTTAGACACCAACCGGTTCATTTGTTTTAATTTGATCAACTTAGTAAATAGGGTTCCACCGTGTAGCCATGAATTAAGTCCATCTTGGTCTAGTTAAAGACATGGACCCATTCAACTACAACTATTGGAGTTGAGTCTAGAGTATCCTTGACCTAATCTAATTCAACTTTTGATTAGATTTGATCAATTACTCTAATTTAGTCTATTTCTTTAAGCTAACCTTAGGTCTAACCCAATTATGGACCTAATCCATCTAACCCATTGACCCACAAGTTTATGCAATTATCTTAGGTCTTAATTCACAATTCTAGACCTACTAGACAACACTTAATTCTTTTAATTAAGTATTTGGGCTGATAGGTCAGGGTTTGGCATTTCAAAAATAATTTTCAAATTTGAAAGGTTTTATTTTCTGTTCACCAAATATGTTGACTCATTTCACAAATAGATCAGCACATTTCATAAATAGTAATCCTATTGCTAATTACATAACAGAAAATAACTCAATCAAAATAAATCATGAATATTCCTTTAGATCTAATCTAACACATTCATGATAAATTTCACAATTGAACCTTTACAATTAATTTCTTTCACTGCTTCATCTGCATGGGAAATAATTGCAGTGGCACCCCTATCGCCATAGGAGACCCCATCGAATGGGAGGAGAGGGCCTTTAAATCCTACTTTTCTCCTATGACCGGATGGCCATGGCAACCAACCCAATTCGATTACTTGCTACTTGGATTAAGTATATCTAAATATACCAATTTTAAAATTTAAATTTTAAATTTCAAATTTTAAATTTTGAATTTCAAATTTCAAATAAATTTCAAATTTCAAATTTTTGAATTTCAAATTTTGAATTTCAAAATTTGAATTTTAAATTTTGAATTTCAAATTTAAAATTTTAACCAAATTTCAAATTTCAAATTTTCAATTTCAAATTTTTAAATTTTGAATTTTGAATTTCAAATTTCAAATTTTGAATTTCAAATTTAAACTTTTAGATTACAACTTAATCTATGCATGCAAATATATATATCATATCTAAGAACCCACTCTGATACCATTTGTGGAAAAATTCAGTGTAGGGGTAAAATGGTAATTTTAAAATTTTTTCAAAATTATGATTTTACAGTGAAAAAATATTAATTAATCTAATTAATTAATATAAATTTATCCTACACTAGGATCTAAATATGATATATAGTATGCATGCATTTAAATTTGAAATTCAAATTTGAACAATAAATATTTTACTGTAATGTGTTCAGAATACAATACCTTTGTGTGGGTAGTAGATCGCCGCAATCTGATCACCATCGGGAGAGTCTGATCGTCGTGATGCAGCCACACAATATGTCTGGCCTCTGCAGATCATCCACACGAAGCTCGTGATCTGATCGACTCCTCACGAGTGCTAGCTCGTTGTAGAGCCCTTTTGACGACCGATGCTGATCAAACTCCTTCGATCGATGTCTGTCGATTCTTTGGATGCTCTGGATCATCAACAAATGTACTTGAGAGGATGTTGAAGATCTTCCTACGATTTTGTAGGCTCACGACACTTGTAGCTCACTTTCTCACTTCCCGAACCCTAGGCTAAAACTCTAGGGAACTCATCGAAAACCTTGCACCCACTTTTCTTTCTTTTCTTTCTTTTTCTCTTGGAAGAATATGGACTTTCTTCTCATGCACAAGACTTCTCACGCCCCAAAATTTTTTTTCAAAAAATCTTCTTCTTGCACGCCCCACTCTTCTCCTCCTTTTATAACAACGTCAAACGTCTTATCCAAAAGAAAGGATAAAGATGAGTAATTGCACATTTGAATTTAAATCAAATTTTGAATTCAAATGGACACAAACTCATCCCTTATCCACTAAAGGTGTGAGGCATGGCTTAAATTGTGCATAGAGTGATTTCATGAGAAACCTTTTCTCATGTAATAAATGGGACGTAAAAAAAAGGATAAGGTGCAAAGATTAATTGCTCATTCAAATTCAAACTTTATTTTGAATTTGAATGGCCAACCAATCATCCTTATCCATCATTTGGCACATTAAAGTGGGGCATGGAGAGGGCTTGGCGTGAGGAAAAAATTCATGAGAAGTTCCTTCTCATGAATTCAAATGGATGCAATGAAAGTGAGGTGGTGCATGGAGATTGGGTCAAGGTGGTTTAATTATTTAAACCAACCTAATTGAACCAAATAAGTTAGGTCTAATTAGACTAATTTAAACCCAACTAAATTAGGATTAATTAGGCTCAATAAAATTTCAATCAAATCAGAAATTGATTAAGCCCAACCCCTGATCAAATCAGGGACCAAACCATCTCGACGATTAGGTCAACTCTTAACCTAATCGGGTCAAACCCAACTGAATCCAATTTAATTGGACTTGATCTAAAAATAATTACTCAATCAAACTGAGTTAATTAGCAATCAAATTACTAATTAAACCTCTCATAAATACTGAATCCAAATCTAATGGGCAATCAGGCATCAGAATTCATCGATATGTAACCCTGATCGAAAAGTCCCAACTAGTGGGACTCTTGACCTCGGTACCCATAATGTGTGGAACTCATGATCAGAGAATCCTGATTCTCGATCACTGAGTCTCAAATATGTAGGATTCTACATCAGCCATCAGATCAGATAGGAACCTCTAATATGTGTGACCCCATAGGTTCGAACCTAAGTCGGTAGCACAGCAACCAATTCCTGTACTAATCGAAGTGACCATCTAGCAATGGTACCCAATGTCTGGATAGGTCGAAGAGTCACAATCGTAACACTCAGAACCTACATAAATATGGTTACTATATAATTCATCCTTTTGATCCCTGTGTTTAGGATGACTCAGGGTTAAACTGTCAACCCTGATCAGATCATCCGAATCGTGCTCAACTCAAACAGTCCTGTGACTCCTCACAAAGACTACCCTGACCAAGATTTTGCTAAACTAAAACACGACTGTACATAGCTCCTAAACTAGAGTGGTCAATCCCATCTTGACACATGCACCGACAAGTCAAGTACTGACTACATCCAGCAGCCTTCCGTCATTGAATTAGAAATTCAGGTAGTCCAATGCCTAAGTGCAGTGAGTTGCTTGCAAGTCACCATGGCGGTCTTAGGTCGGAGGGACATTTATATCCATATTCCATCGAAACAAATCTTGACAGAAAAAATAGCTCCGGAGTCGGTCACGTTCAGTGCAGATGTACCCTTACATCTCACCTGTATGCCATACCAGTGTCTCCACACTCATTGGTTAAGAGGATAACCAATCTATATGGCACACAACGACCTATGCTTGATAAACATTGTCATCCTTGGTAACAATGTATCATTTGATCGTGAACAAATTTAAGGACTAAACGATAAATTCTCCTTTGTCAAGTCTAAATAGTCCTAAGGACTTCATCACAACATAGGAGTTCATTAGAAGATGAAATATTTTGTGATAAAAAATATCAAAATAATTTTTATTAATTCATAATTCATGTACATATACAAAAATGAGCACAACTGTCAACAGGCTGATGATTGGCTTTGGGACACTATTCTCAACAAAGGCAGCATTGTTTAAGTATGACCATATGGGATTGAAGGGTTAACTTAACTAGAATACTACAGTTTGTTATGCTATCCACAAGGCTATATATGATCTAGAGGCCAGAGATAAAAATATTAAGAATTATAGAGATATAATTAGTAAAGAGTTACCTACTCTTGAACTCATGAATACTTGTTGTGCTATCCACAAGGTGTTTGTGAGGAATAAAGATCTGAACCTCACTAAAAAATATTAGTATATTTTTTGATTTTCATACTTGAGGGCTATGAAGTTCGATAAAATAGTGGGAGACACAAATAGATAAAAGTCCTAATCTAGTTGTGCATGTCATCATGAGTTGTCCACTTATGTTGTATTTTTATTATTGTAGATTAACTATATATATGGCATCTTCACTATCACTTAGAGGCATACTAGATGCAAACAGGTTGACCAGACCTAACTACATTGATTGGTTAAGAAACATGAGAATTATTCTCATTCAGGAGAAAGTCTCCTACATTCTGGATACACCTGCACCAGATTTACTTGAAAAAGATGCTTCCAAGGAGGAAAGAGCCACATACAAGATGTAGAAAGATGACAGTGTGACTGTCAAATGCATCATGCTTGCCTCCATGAGCAACGAGCTTCAGAGGCAGCATCAGGATATGGATGTCCCCTTTATACTTTGTAATCTCAAGGAGTTATATGGAGAACAAAGTCAAACTACTCGATATAAGATATCAAAGTAGTTGTTTTGTGCCCGCATGACTGAAGGCGCCTCCATGCAAATGCATGTCCTGAAGATGATTGATTTGATCACTCATTTGGGACAACTAGGCTTTGCCATGGATGGTGAACTGAGTCAGAATTTGATCCTGCAGTCTCTTCCTCTCTCTTTTTCTTAGTTTGTTATAAATTATCATATGAGCAAACTGAACATTAGTCTGCCAGAGCTGCTGAACATGTTGAAAATAGCAGAGAACCATTTCAAGGGCAAAAAGGCTCCGATTCTTCTTGTCAATAAGATCAACAAGAAAAAGGTGAAAAAGGGTTCTAAGAAAAAGTTGAACCCTAAGGCTAGCATCTCCAAGAAAAAGGTGAAGAAGATCTTTGCCAAAGGTACTTACTATCACTGTGGCAAGGAGGGCCATTGGAAGAGAAATTGCAAAGGGTACCTTGCTATCATGAAATCGACAAATGTTGCTAAAGGTTTGTATATGATACAAACTAACTAATCATTAAGTACTTCAATTTTAGATTCTTAGGTATTGGATATCGTCTGCGGCTCACACCTTTACAAATTATTACAGGGTCTACAGAAAATAAAGAGTTTGAATAAAGGTGACTTTGAGCTATTCGGTGCTGGTGGAGAGTCCATTCTGATCGAAACCAAAATCATGGTTTTGAAGTTGCCTTCAGACAAAGTTTTGAAACTAAAAATCTGTTATTATATTTCAAATATCATTATAAATATTATTTTTGTACCATTATTATTAGAACAAGATTTTGAAATAAATGCAAAGAATAATGATTGTTGTATATATTTTTCTAACAAATATTATAAAAGTATTTTTGTTGATAATGGTCTTTTGTTTCTTTCACCTAATGATAATGTATTTTATATTGATAATATGAAGAAAAGAAAGAGAGAGGATACGAATGTCACATACCTTTGGCACTGCCGACTTGGCCATATAAGTGTGTCAAGAATTAACAAGTTATACAAAGATAAATTTTTTGATCCTTATGATTATGAATCATATGAAACTTGTGAATCTTGCCTCATGAAAAAAATGATCAAGACTCCATTTACTGGACATAGAGAAAGGGCAAATGACATATTGGACTTTATACATACTGATGTTTATGGTCCAATATCGACTCAAGCATAAGGTGGATACTCTTACTTCATCATATTTACTAATAATAGGTGTAGATTTGGATATGTGTATTTAATGAAATACAAATTTACAGTCTTTGATAAATTTAAAGAGTATCAAAGAATAGTTGAGAAATAAACTGATAAAAGTATTAAAACTCTTCAATCTGATTGAGAAGGAGAATACTTGTCTAGTGAGTTTTTCAATTATTTAAAATAAAATAAAATACTCTCTCAATGGATACCTCCTTATACTCCATAATTAAATAAAACTACAAAAAAGAGAAATCATATCTTATTAAATATGGTGCAGTCCATAATGCGTTTTACAGATCTTTCGATATCCTTCTAGGGATATGCTCTCAAGGCTACAGCATATGTCTTAAATAAAGTACCTTCTAAATCTATTTCTAGCACTCCACATGAAATATGGAAAGGAAAAGACTCAATCTTAAGCATCTTAAGATTTGGGGTTGCCCAGCTTATGTGAAAAATATTGATGGACATAAGCTGGATGCTGGATCAAAAAAATACAGATTTGTAGGTTATCCCAAGGAGAGTATAGGATACTACTTCTATAATCCTACTCAATAAAAGGTATTTGTTGGTAGGCATGTTGTATTCTTGGAGAAAGAGTTTATCCAAGAAGGAGGCAGTGGAAGGTCTGTTAAACTTCAGAAAGTTCAAAACCTACAACCCATCCAGGATTCACAAAATTATTCTCGACCAGATGTGCCCATTGTTGAGGCATAGCTACTATACACACCACCTCTGTGAAGGTCAAGTAGAGTGCGTAGTATACCACTCAGTCACAATCATGCTCAAGTCTATTCAGATAATGCTTGCGATTGCAGCATACCATGACTATGAGATCTGATAGATGGATGTCAAGACTGCCTTCTTCAATAAAAACCTTAAAGAAGAAGTCTATATGATTTAGCCAGAGGAATTTATCTCTAGTGGGAGAGCAAATTAGGTGTGCAAGCTGAATAGATCCACTTATGGATTAAAACAAGCATCAAGGAGTTGGAACATGAAGGAATCAGATCTAGGGTTTCAGGGTTAGATCTTGAAACTTTTTCAAGATCAAGCAGTGGAAGATTAAAATAAATCAAAATTTATCTTATAAAATTAAAAAATCTCTAGATCTAATATTCTATTACGTGATTATTATATGATATTAAATCAAAATTAACATATAAAGAGCAAGAACTACATGTTGATCATATCAACATATTTCTATACTACATCTAATATATGTAAAATATAATAGATCAGATCTGTTACCTTACAAGTTAGATGTTCTAACATTACTGATCCGAGCTTGAGGATGATGTTCTGAGCCACACACACATTCGGCCTCTAGGAGTCATCCACATGAGCCCACGAATCATGATCAGAAGTCCTGATCCAGAAAATCAGCACAGTATGCTAATACTGTGCTGATCCTTCTTCGATGATAGATTAGATGCCTCTTTCTTCTTGATTTAGACTCTTCCAAAGATAAGAAATAGGAGAAAAAGTTTTAGATATGAGATACTCTCAGAAAACTCACAGATGGAGGAAGGAAAGAGGTGAACTCAGCAACCCTAGAAGAAGACCCTCTTCTTCTTCTCTTTGCTCTCACCTAGACACCTAGTTTTGTGTCTATTATATCTCCACACCCTAATACTCTTTCTATACAATTTTCACACAACCCAAAGGTCTCTTAATGATCTATAATTCACAAAAATATAAAGAAGAAATTCATCTTAAATACTGAGATATGAAGAGTCCTTATCTAGGTCAAATATCTAGTCAAAAAAAATCCAAACAGGGCAAGACAAGTGGTGCCCAACTCTTGGGTGCCCCTTTCTTTTTCTATCATAGACCACCAGCAAAGGATGCACAATATATACCATAAAATCCATAAAAATCTCAAAAAAAAATTGAGTAAAATCAGTGCCATAAGGAAAGAATTTTGGTTTCCTAAAATTCTATCTCATAGAATTTGAAATCCAAACTAATTTCTACTTTGACTTGGTCCACAACCACATTCGATGTAAGAGAGTAAGAGTGAAAAGCTTTAGGCATGTGTGAAGGCCTGGGAGAGAATATTTTATCACACAAAATAAGAGAGAGTGGGTGTGGAGGGCTAAGGTGGTGCATGGTGGAATCCTAGTCTTACTAGGATTCAATCTATGACTCGTTCAAATTTGGTTTCTCATACCAAATCAAACCAAAACCAAATCAACCTAATTAAAATAGATCTTAATCTAATTAATAATCTAATTTAATTATATTAAATTATATTTGAATCTAATTTAATTTTTTAATTGAATTAGAAATTAGGTTGACCCAAGTCCTAATTGAACTAGGACTAGTTTTACCTTGCACTTGGCTTATCCAATAAACCAATTGGACTTGATCCAATCAAGATCAAACCAAATCTAACTAAATCATATTCAATTAGACTTAATCTCAACCCTTTGGCTTAATCAAATTAAGTTAATTAGCAATCGAATTATCCTGACCAAAGTTTTGCTAAATTGAAATACAGCGACTCATTCTTCTCCAACTCTTGGAGTGGTCAATTCCATCTTGATCACACTCTGACTTCGCAAGTACTTGACTATACCCAGAAGCCTTTCATTACTGAATTAAAAATTTAGTTAGTCCAGTACCAAAGCACAGTGAGTTGCTTGCAAGTTACTGAGGTGATCTCAGGTCTAAGGGACACTTATACCTATATCCCATCAGCATCATTCTCGATAGTAGAATGCTCTAGAGTTGGTCAGGTTCAATGATGATGTAGCCTTACATCTCACCTGTATACCATACCAGTGTCTCCACACTCTTTGGTTAAGAGGACAACCAACCCATATGGCCTACAGCGACCTATGCTCGATAGAAGCTGTCGTCCTTATTAACAGCCTATCATTTGGTCATGAACAGTTTTAAAGACTAATCGATAAATCCTCTCTTTATCGAACCTAAATAGTCCTAAAGACTTCATCACAACAACAGAGTTCATTAGAAGATAAAAACTTATGATGAAAATGCCAAAAATATATTTTATTTATTAACAAATCAATTACAATACAAGATTGCTCAACCGTCAATAGGTTGACGATTGGCTTTTGGGACATATTTTTCAACAACTTTCACTTATCCTAAAGCCACTCAGCATAGTATCTAATACCCATCATCGACTTGTGGTTGGTGAACTCCTTTATCGTCAGGGCTTTAGTTAAGGGTTCGGCCAGATTCTCCTTTCCGTCGATCTTCTGAAGGTCGACGTCACCTCGATCCATGATCTCGCAGACCAGATGGAAGCGACGCAAAATATGCTTTGTCTGCTGCTGTGCTTTGGGTTCCTTCACCTGAGCAATGGCACAAGTGCTGTCACAGTAGAGTAGGATCGGACCATCGAGGGAGGGTGCTACTCCAAGCTCGGTGATGAATTTTCTCAGCCACACAGCTTTCTTCACGGCATCCGATGATGCGATGTACTCTGCCTCACAAACAGAGTCTGCCACATTATGCTGCTTGGAACTGTTCCAGCAGATGGCTCCACCATTCAGAGTAAAGATATAACCCGACACGCTTCTACTGTCATCATGGTCAGATTAAAAGCTGGAGTCTATGAACCCCACAAGTTTCAGATCTGACTCGCTATAAACCAACCATTGGTCCTTAGTATTTTTCAAATACTTAAGGATGGCTTTAACCACTTTTCAGTGGTTTTCTCCAAGATCAGATTGGTATCTACTTACTACTCCTAGTGAGTATGCCACATCTGGCCTTGTACATGTCATGGCGTACATGATAGATCCAACGATCGAAGTATATGGGATTCTACTCATACACTCTCTCTCTTCAGGAGTTATCGGACAATCCTTTTTAGAGAGAGAAATTTCATGGTCTATCGATAGATAGCCCTTCTGAGAATTCTCCATATTGAACCTCTTCAGCATAGTGTCTATGTACGTGGACTGGGATAACCCAAGCATCCTTTTAGATCTATCACTATAGATCTTCATCCCTAGGATATAGGCTGCTTCACCCAAGTCCTTCATGGAGAACTGCGATGACAATGAAACTTTTATTCTTTGTAGTGCGGGGATATCATTCTCGATTAAGAGAATGTCATCCACGTACCAGACAAGAAATATGATAACTACATCATTTGCCCATTTATAGATGCAAGACTCTTCTCCGTTCTTAACAAAGCCATACATTTTGATCACCTTATCAAAATGCATGTTCCAACTCCATGAAGCTTGCTTCAATCCATCAATAGATTTTTGAAGCTTGCACACCTTGGCCTCATCTGTGGATGTAAACCCCTCAGATTGTATCATATACATCTTTTCAGTCAGCTCTCCATTCAGAAAAGCTATCTTTACATCCATCTGCCAGATGTCATAATCCAGATGGGCAACTATTGCAAGCATTATCCGAATGGATTTGAGCATTGCCATAGGAGAGAACATCTCGTTATAGTCAATACCATAATATTGACGATACCCCTTGGCAACCAGACGGGCTTTATACATCTCCATCTTTCCGTCTGTGCCCCTCTTCCTTTTAAAGACCCATTTACACCCAATAGATTTAACCCCTTCAGGTGGGTCAACCAATGTCCATACATCATTGACCTTCATGGACTCCATTTCGAATTTCATGGCTTCAAGCTATTTCTCAGAATTAGATCTCTGCATTGCATCCATACAGGTGATCGGATCCTCATCGTTCTCATCGAGTTCGATGGGATCACCATCTTGGATCAAGAAATCATAGTATTTATCCGACTGATGTGGTACTTTATCAGATCGCCTTAATAGTACAGGTACATTGGGCTCCAAATCTAATCTAATCAAATCTGACTTAGGTTCAGCTATTGGTGTCAGTCTTTCTACCTGTTGAACTTCATCAAGTTCAACCTTAGAGGCAACGGTTCCTTCACCAAGGAACTCCTTTTCTAAAAAAGTTGTCTTAAGGTTGACGAACACCTTTTGTTCATCAGCATAGTAGAAAAAAAAATTTTAGTCTCTTTGGGGTACCCTATGAATGTGCATTTATCAGATCTAGGTCCAAGTTTATTTGTAACTAACCGTTTGACATAGGTCGGGCACCCCCAGACCCTAAGGTGTGAAAGTACTGGCTTACGCCCTGTCCATATCTCATATGGAGTCTTAATTACAGACTTACTTGAAACCCTATTTAACAGATAACCGACTGATTCGAGTGCATATCCCCAGAAGAATATCGGCAAGCTGGCAAAATCCATCATGGATCGGACCATGTCTAACAGAGTCTGATTTCTTCTTTCAGACACACCATTATGCTGCGGTATTTCTGGAGGAGTCCATTAGGAGAGAATCCCATTCTCTCCTAGATATGTGAGAAACTCACCAGAAAGGTATTCTCCTCCTC